>NC_133345.1:42225914-42330254 GCF_030506205.2 Paramisgurnus dabryanus | reverse complement strand
ATAATAAACGCTGTTAACTCTTCTCATTGAATGGTCTAAATCCAATGCTGGTAAAGAAATCAAATGTGCATTTAAACGCAACAAGCAAGCCGTAAAGCAATGGATGCAGGCAAACAAACGAGGAATAGCACATACACCACGATTAGATCATCGGGTCGCATACTTTGGAATTAATAAGAAATAATTATTCAGTCTAAAGAAATAAGAAGTAAAATGTCTAAGTATTTCTCCAAATGTGCACACTCATTACAATAAACGGGAGCAGACACGAATAGTTATGTATGTCTCGTTATTTTATTTAAAATTGATAAGCTGTCTAACATATGATATATTTTGATAATACGAAATGCTAAAAAAATAATATAACACCAATCGACAATATCTGTTATTGTTATTTTTACAAGTAAATTCATGTGTAGGAGAAAACAAAGCAGCTGTCAGTCCATACTATATTGAGTGGCCATCGTAGTGGTGCAACCTGAACGATGTTTTCCCTACTTCCGGTCAAAGCCGCCATTTTGTGAAATAGGCATATAGGTGACGCTGGAGCACGCGGCCATTGTCTCTGTTCAACAAAACAAGTGTATATATACACGTACGCATATTTTTCCTCAATCAATCACCGAATACAAGGTGCAATTCGATGCCAACTGACCCTTCTCTCTGGTTTCATGTTTGTAAGGAAAATTAAGGGGGAAATTACGATAGCATTTCAGCCAAACATTCATTCGTGCCACGCTGCTTTTCTTTGAACGAAAAAAAACCCTCTGCTCCCCCTACACAATTTCTTCTCCTGTTATTTTATGCTTAAAACAAGCAAATAAATCTGACTACAGGGTAAGAAAAAATTCGTGAACTTTTCCCATAAACACTTAATTCAAGAAAAATTGTCCCACCCCACTGGCCATTTTTTATCCACAATACACATTCGATGTCTGCAGGCACCATTGTCTTTGTTCAACGCAAACAATTCTGTTGCGTTTTTCTTTGAACGAAGTGCTCCGCCTAGATAATTTGACCCATATTCACATGGGTTTGTTTCTCGTTTTTTTTCTTTGAGAACAATCTATATAGCGCCTTCCACAATCGTTTTGGTGTTAGCTTTACGTAAAATAGAAACACAGAAAAGTACTGAGCGATGGAGAGACCACGAACGCGGAACGTATTATGGACCACGGACTGGCAAACAAACTGGCAACCACGCACTAAAGAAGCAAACTCTGATTTTAAACTCACCTTATTTGTCCCCGGAAAGCGCCAGAGTCGATGCACGGAGTGGACGGAACAAGCCTCGCTTCCATAGCCGAAGGTCAAAAATCCATTTAAACGTGTAGTCCCCGGTGTCCACTCGATCTTACCCAAAAAGCCGAGAAGCGATACCGCAATGGCATCCGGAGAAGGCGCTGGCTGTCGGGATGGAGGTTAGCGGGTCAGAGGTCCGGCACTGAAGGTCTGCGTTCATTATTCACCGTGTGCATTTCACTCTATATCCACTTTCTAATGTATAGCACTTGATAAGGATTAACAGTTTAAAAACAGAAATGCAAGACATCAGAAAATACATTTATTTTTTACTTTCATAACATGAGAGGTGTCATACAATAACAAATATGAGCTTTAAAATCACATTCCTAAGTTAAAAATATACATAAAAATAGATATATGGATCATTACACAAATCACTACTCAAAGGACCTATGTTAAATAACTGCTTCAATATTAATTAACAATAACATTTGGCCAAGGCAGTCCTTGTAAATAGACATATAAATAGACAAATAAAATCATGACATATATGCCGTAGAGCCTGAGATAGAGAAAAATAATAAGGAATTCTGCTTTTACTACCATCTCAGAAATATTGCCAGAATTAGAGGTTTTGTCTCAAGACAGGACTTAGAGAAACTTGTTCATGCTTTCATCACCAGCAGGGCCGATTATTGCAATGGTCAATGGATTTAAAAAGTACTGTTTCTTGTTTAAAAACCACTTCATGGCTACAATACATGACAGATATGCTAATCGAATATGAAACCGATTACTCGGATCAATAGGATCAGGTCATTTAGAAAAAACAAGGGTTCACTCAAAACAAGGTGCCTCAGCATTCAGTTATTATCAGCTTTCAGAAGAGATCAGATGTGCTTCAACAGTAGACACTTTTAAATCTAGATTAAAAACACATCAGTTTAACTTTGCATTTACTGAATGATTTAAAACAGTACGAATAAAACAGTACAAAAGAATAAAACAGTATGAACCTTACCTGTTATAAAGGGAATGAAGCTTACGGTATGGTGCTTACCTGCAGAAATAAATAAAGTACAATAAGAACACACAGAACTTCAATTTTCAAAATTATTTTAACATTAAATGATGATTATTTTACTGGTTTACCTGTTTGTGATTACCACAGGATCCCGTCACCTGGCTGCGGTCTTCATTTGGTGAACGGTTCTTCACTCATAATTGACCTATACAAGAAATAGAGAAGAATAATAAGCAATTCTGCTTTTACATGTAGATGTGTGCCCCAAGAACACAGACACACCGGCTCCAAAAAGTTTAAACAGTACACATTTCTGTTATTTTAATGTGGCAAATGTGTCAGCTTTAAAAGAAGCATACATTACCTTTTAAAGAGGAAATACCTTTTGCATGAAATACCTTTACTCCCAGCATAAGCAAGCAATTTTCAAAATGCTTTTAAAAGTAAATAGTGATTATTTTACTTGTTTACCTGTTTGTGATTACCATGGAATCCTGTCACCATCATTTTTAAGCTTGTAAAGCAAATAATGAAATATTGACTTAGTAGGAAAAAATATTTTGGAAGTATCGTGATAAATGATGAAGAAAATATTTTGCAAAGTGATGGTTAGCACACGGTTGATGGTACCTATTAAATTCCATCATATTTTTTTATTCCTACTATGGAAGTCAATGGTGACTATCTGCTGTGGGTTTACCATCATTCCTCAAAATACCTTCTTTTGTGTTACTCAGAAAAAAACTAATCCTCGTGTTGTTGTAAGCCTGTATGCATGAGTAAATGATGACAGAATTATCATCATAAATTGAAATATCCCTTTAAACTGTATTTCCCCCCTTAAACCTAAACTTATTTTCCTACAGCAAGTCATTTAGGTAATCAAGAAAATACTTTACCCGTTGTCTTTGTGAGTTAAACAAATACAGCTACGCTTCCAGGTCTGTCGACGTTGCTGTGGTTTTTCGACAGCTGTAGTATGAAGGGTAGCGAATGAATGAATACATTGCAAAAAATCATTTCTTACTTGTTATTTCGAACTGTTTTAACTATACAAATATCTAGAAAGTCTTAAAATAAGATGCATTTTTTGATGAGCAAAATGCCCTAAGAAAATAAACCTAGCCTTTAGGGAGAAAAAACTCAGAATTTGGGCTTAAAACAAGCAAATAAATCTGCCAAAGGGGTAAGAAACAAATCTAGATATAAACACTTAATTCAAGAAAAATTGTCGTAGCCCATTGGCAGATTTGTTGGCTTGTTTAATGTACATGCATGTACAATATTTCAATTTGTCTTGTATTTATTAGCATTTTGTATTGCCCAACGCTGTCTAGGTTGTTTAACTGTTGTCATTTTCTTATAAAAGCCTTTATAATTTATTAGTTTGGATGATTGCCATTCCCGAGAACCTCTTATATTGGAAGTAAAAGAATCATCTAAGCATTATTTTGTGCTCTTAGACATGTAGCCGTTTGATTGTGGTTCTATTTAATGGCTAGTCTATTCGTTTGGAATGGTCAAACGGCTATTAGATTTTGACTGACAGCCCAAATTAAGCCTTGTTTTAGCCTAGACACTTATTCGCTGTCTATTAAAAGTTATGTAGTCGTTGAATAGCCGCTTTTTTGATGACTAATGTATTCTTGGGCCGTGGTTAGACGTCTCTTGGATTTTACGTAAAACGACAAGCGAATCTATTTTTAACACAAAGGTCAGGGGAGAGCGCGAACGCAGTCCCCCACTATCAGAAATTTTGCAGTCGAGATTCCCACATTTGGGGAATTCGCAAAGGGTCAGCCCAACCGGAGTGCAATGGCTGAGCCTCGCCCTGGGTGAACCACCTTCATGATCATGGTGTCTCCCCTGCCAGGTAAGTATGAGCGACACCCTTTGAGGCCAGACGGCCGCATCTTCCTGTGACCGATCACATCGACGGCGCCCCCGGAGGCCGTCCGACTAACATTTCATTTACTGTGTGTGACCAGGTGGAAAGCGCACGAAGCCACGTCTGAGACCAAACATTCTTCGAGATCTACCCTGTTTTTATTCCGTTTCCAGCCCGGTTGAACCGTGTAGAGTGAAATATGTGAAACAATTTAAATCAAATGGATTTAAATTGCGCATTCAAATATATGGTTTCGTTATTACAAAGTAACTTTACGTGGAATAGAAACAAAAAAAAAATGTACAGAGCAATCAAGAAACAACGAAAGCATAGCAATTTTAGAACGTGGATAAATAAAAACACAGGGCTCAATGACTTACCCGTTGTCGTTGTGAGTTAAACAAGTACAGCTATGCTTCCAGGTCTGTCGACGTTGCTGTGGTTTTTCGACAGCTGTAGTATGAAGGGTAGTGAAAAAAGTTTTCAGGTGTTTTTAACATTCCAATCGGTCTCGTTCGCTTTTGTTGCGCCTTCAGCTGTGTCGAGGATGTTTAATTCGTCCTCGTATCACCTCCGCAAACTTGTAAAGAAATTAATTAAATACATTACAAAAACATTTCTTTATCAGCGTGTTCATTTCCACGCAAGCTTTTCGTTAAACCAATAAAGCCAACGAAATCACAGCAATTTTAAAACACACGGATTAGAAAAAACACCGTCATTCACGCACAAAAGAAGCAAATTCTTTTTTTTATACTTGACTTATTTATCCCCGAGATGGGGAGCGCACCATTCATGGAAACACTGCAATACCATGTTGATGCATGGAGTGGAAGGAGCAAGCTCCGCTTCCATTTCCGAAGGTCAAAAATCCATTTAACATATAGTCCCCGGATAGGAGACGTATCAGACATTAAACTGATAAGAACAGATACTACACTTGATCTTAGCCAAAAGGCCGAGAAGCGATACCGGAATAGACGCAGCCAAAGGGGGAGCCGGCGAAGGCGCTGGCTTTTGGGGTGGAGGCTAGCGGGCATTTAACTCTATACGTTCTCATTGTATAACCCAGAGGTAGAACGTTGAGCTAGCAAATCAGAAGTTCATGTTTTAATGCAGGATCTGATCCACGCTCATGAGAGAGAGAGAGAGAGATAGAGAGAATTTAGAATTTTCAAAAAACCTTTATTACAAATTAAAACATTTTCATAACCTCAAATCAGAAAAAACAAAGAAAAAAATATATATAGTAACGGAAATAACAAAAAAATAAGCCAACATAGGAGCAAAGAACAAATCATCTTCAATAACCAGACACAGAGCTCCTCCATAATACCAAATCAATTCAAAAGAAAGAAGATCATTCATTGCTTTAAAGTATCTAAAACCAATAAGGATTCTAGATTTAACTTATTTTAAAAACTGCTAATGTATCATGGCTTCCGGGTCTGTCAACGTTGCTGTGGTTTTTCGACAGCTGTAATATGAAGGGTAGAGTGAAAAAAAATATTTAAGTGTTTTGAACATCCCAATTTGTTCGTTTACTTAGTATTTTCTTAATGTTTTCGAGTTAAAAAATAATTCTTAAATCGAGATACATTTACTTAATAAGCAAAGTGGCTTAGAATTTAAGTCTTGTTTACTGAAATAAATTCTAAAATGTAATAGGTTAAGGCTTAAAACAAGTAAAAATATCTGCCAGTGGGGTAAGAAAAATAAACCTAAATTGAGTTTATTATTGAATTAAGTTGAAACTAGAATTAAGTTTATTTTTCTTACCCCGCTGGCAGATATTTTTTATTTGTTTTAAATATAAACCTGTTGATTTTTATAATTTATTTCAATTATTTTACAAAGTATGCGATCTGATTTTTTTAATCGCGGTGTTTCTTTTATTCCTCGTTTCTTTTCCGTGCATTTGCTTTATTTATTTATTTTTGCTTGTTGCATTTAAATGCACATTTGATTTGTTGCCACATTATTATGTGTTAATGTATTTTTTAACATGTTTATCAACAAAAAGTGCGTTATTATAATTAATTATATAGCTGTGAAATATATACAAGAATTCCCAGCAAAAACAAAACGTTTTTATAACAATTTTCTATTACAATACATAATATCTTAAGCCACTTTGCTTACCAAGTAAATGTATCTCCATTTAAGCATTGTCAGATATTCACTAGAAAACAAGACAAAAACAGTAAGTAAGATATTAATTTACTTTTTTCTTTCAAACATAAATTTACAGACGGCTGGAAATTTTTAATAAAATAACTAGCCATACCTATTCGGGTCTGCTCCCGTTTGCTGTGATGACGGGGGACTTAGTCCAAAGCACATTTTGAGGAATACTTACACATTTTACTTCTTATTTCTTTGAAATTAATTATGCATACACTATGGATTAAAAATGTCCCGACTGCGAACCTGATAAAACCCAGGTAAAAAGCAAATACAAATAAACCATTTTGATTTAGCAAAAGTTTACAAATAAATGCACTCCTTGCACACAACAAGCACGTCTAGTTACCATTCATATTTTGCGTGATTTAAGTTTCGTCGCATACATTTTGGAAGGCACACGATAAAAACAAAATAAGGCTTTTAATGTATGCCGACCTCATTCTCCGTTGAGGGCTTATCAATCATAATAAACGCTGTTAACTCTTCTCATTGAATGGTCTAAATCCAATGCTGGTAAAGAAATCAAATGTGCATTTAAACGCAACAAGCAAGCCGTAAAGCAATGGATGCAGGCAAACAAACGAGGAATAGCACATACACCACGATTAGATCATCGGGTCGCATACTTTGGAATTAATAAGAAATAATTATTCAGTCTAAAGAAATAAGAAGTAAAATGTCTAAGTATTTCTCCAAATGTGCACACTCATTACAATAAACGGGAGCAGACACGAATAGTTATGTATGTCTCGTTATTTTATTTAAAATTGATAAGCTGTCTAACATATGATATATTTTGATAATACGAAATGCTAAAAAAATAATATAACACCAATCGACAATATCTGTTATTGTTATTTTTACAAGTAAATTCATGTGTAGGAGAAAACAAAGCAGCTGTCAGTCCATACTATATTGAGTGGCCATCGTAGTGGTGCAACCTGAACGATGTTTTCCCTACTTCCGGTCAAAGCCGCCATTTTGTGAAATAGGCATATAGGTGACGCTGGAGCACGCGGCCATTGTCTCTGTTCAACAAAACAAGTGTATATATACACGTACGCATATTTTTCCTCAATCAATCACCGAATACAAGGTGCAATTCGATGCCAACTGACCCTTCTCTCTGGTTTCATGTTTGTAAGGAAAATTAAGGGGGAAATTACGATAGCATTTCAGCCAAACATTCATTCGTGCCACGCTGCTTTTCTTTGAACGAAAAAAAACCCTCTGCTCCCCCTACACAATTTCTTCTCCTGTTATTTTATGCTTAAAACAAGCAAATAAATCTGACTACAGGGTAAGAAAAAATTCGTGAACTTTTCCCATAAACACTTAATTCAAGAAAAATTGTCCCACCCCACTGGCCATTTTTTATCCACAATACACATTCGATGTCTGCAGGCACCATTGTCTTTGTTCAACGCAAACAATTCTGTTGCGTTTTTCTTTGAACGAAGTGCTCCGCCTAGATAATTTGACCCATATTCACATGGGTTTGTTTCTCGTTTTTTTTCTTTGAGAACAATCTATATAGCGCCTTCCACAATCGTTTTGGTGTTAGCTTTACGTAAAATAGAAACACAGAAAAGTACTGAGCGATGGAGAGACCACGAACGCGGAACGTATTATGGACCACGGACTGGCAAACAAACTGGCAACCACGCACTAAAGAAGCAAACTCTGATTTTAAACTCACCTTATTTGTCCCCGGAAAGCGCCAGAGTCGATGCACGGAGTGGACGGAACAAGCCTCGCTTCCATAGCCGAAGGTCAAAAATCCATTTAAACGTGTAGTCCCCGGTGTCCACTCGATCTTACCCAAAAAGCCGAGAAGCGATACCGCAATGGCATCCGGAGAAGGCGCTGGCTGTCGGGATGGAGGTTAGCGGGTCAGAGGTCCGGCACTGAAGGTCTGCGTTCATTATTCACCGTGTGCATTTCACTCTATATCCACTTTCTAATGTATAGCACTTGATAAGGATTAACAGTTTAAAAACAGAAATGCAAGACATCAGAAAATACATTTATTTTTTACTTTCATAACATGAGAGGTGTCATACAATAACAAATATGAGCTTTAAAATCACATTCCTAAGTTAAAAATATACATAAAAATAGATATATGGATCATTACACAAATCACTACTCAAAGGACCTATGTTAAATAACTGCTTCAATATTAATTAACAATAACATTTGGCCAAGGCAGTCCTTGTAAATAGACATATAAATAGACAAATAAAATCATGACATATATGCCGTAGAGCCTGAGATAGAGAAAAATAATAAGGAATTCTGCTTTTACTACCATCTCAGAAATATTGCCAGAATTAGAGGTTTTGTCTCAAGACAGGACTTAGAGAAACTTGTTCATGCTTTCATCACCAGCAGGGCCGATTATTGCAATGGTCAATGGATTTAAAAAGTACTGTTTCTTGTTTAAAAACCACTTCATGGCTACAATACATGACAGATATGCTAATCGAATATGAAACCGATTACTCGGATCAATAGGATCAGGTCATTTAGAAAAAACAAGGGTTCACTCAAAACAAGGTGCCTCAGCATTCAGTTATTATCAGCTTTCAGAAGAGATCAGATGTGCTTCAACAGTAGACACTTTTAAATCTAGATTAAAAACACATCAGTTTAACTTTGCATTTACTGAATGATTTAAAACAGTACGAATAAAACAGTACAAAAGAATAAAACAGTATGAACCTTACCTGTTATAAAGGGAATGAAGCTTACGGTATGGTGCTTACCTGCAGAAATAAATAAAGTACAATAAGAACACACAGAACTTCAATTTTCAAAATTATTTTAACATTAAATGATGATTATTTTACTGGTTTACCTGTTTGTGATTACCACAGGATCCCGTCACCTGGCTGCGGTCTTCATTTGGTGAACGGTTCTTCACTCATAATTGACCTATACAAGAAATAGAGAAGAATAATAAGCAATTCTGCTTTTACATGTAGATGTGTGCCCCAAGAACACAGACACACCGGCTCCAAAAAGTTTAAACAGTACACATTTCTGTTATTTTAATGTGGCAAATGTGTCAGCTTTAAAAGAAGCATACATTACCTTTTAAAGAGGAAATACCTTTTGCATGAAATACCTTTACTCCCAGCATAAGCAAGCAATTTTCAAAATGCTTTTAAAAGTAAATAGTGATTATTTTACTTGTTTACCTGTTTGTGATTACCATGGAATCCTGTCACCATCATTTTTAAGCTTGTAAAGCAAATAATGAAATATTGACTTAGTAGGAAAAAATATTTTGGAAGTATCGTGATAAATGATGAAGAAAATATTTTGCAAAGTGATGGTTAGCACACGGTTGATGGTACCTATTAAATTCCATCATATTTTTTTATTCCTACTATGGAAGTCAATGGTGACTATCTGCTGTGGGTTTACCATCATTCCTCAAAATACCTTCTTTTGTGTTACTCAGAAAAAAACTAATCCTCGTGTTGTTGTAAGCCTGTATGCATGAGTAAATGATGACAGAATTATCATCATAAATTGAAATATCCCTTTAAACTGTATTTCCCCCCTTAAACCTAAACTTATTTTCCTACAGCAAGTCATTTAGGTAATCAAGAAAATACTTTACCCGTTGTCTTTGTGAGTTAAACAAATACAGCTACGCTTCCAGGTCTGTCGACGTTGCTGTGGTTTTTCGACAGCTGTAGTATGAAGGGTAGCGAATGAATGAATACATTGCAAAAAATCATTTCTTACTTGTTATTTCGAACTGTTTTAACTATACAAATATCTAGAAAGTCTTAAAATAAGATGCATTTTTTGATGAGCAAAATGCCCTAAGAAAATAAACCTAGCCTTTAGGGAGAAAAAACTCAGAATTTGGGCTTAAAACAAGCAAATAAATCTGCCAAAGGGGTAAGAAACAAATCTAGATATAAACACTTAATTCAAGAAAAATTGTCGTAGCCCATTGGCAGATTTGTTGGCTTGTTTAATGTACATGCATGTACAATATTTCAATTTGTCTTGTATTTATTAGCATTTTGTATTGCCCAACGCTGTCTAGGTTGTTTAACTGTTGTCATTTTCTTATAAAAGCCTTTATAATTTATTAGTTTGGATGATTGCCATTCCCGAGAACCTCTTATATTGGAAGTAAAAGAATCATCTAAGCATTATTTTGTGCTCTTAGACATGTAGCCGTTTGATTGTGGTTCTATTTAATGGCTAGTCTATTCGTTTGGAATGGTCAAACGGCTATTAGATTTTGACTGACAGCCCAAATTAAGCCTTGTTTTAGCCTAGACACTTATTCGCTGTCTATTAAAAGTTATGTAGTCGTTGAATAGCCGCTTTTTTGATGACTAATGTATTCTTGGGCCGTGGTTAGACGTCTCTTGGATTTTACGTAAAACGACAAGCGAATCTATTTTTAACACAAAGGTCAGGGGAGAGCGCGAACGCAGTCCCCCACTATCAGAAATTTTGCAGTCGAGATTCCCACATTTGGGGAATTCGCAAAGGGTCAGCCCAACCGGAGTGCAATGGCTGAGCCTCGCCCTGGGTGAACCACCTTCATGATCATGGTGTCTCCCCTGCCAGGTAAGTATGAGCGACACCCTTTGAGGCCAGACGGCCGCATCTTCCTGTGACCGATCACATCGACGGCGCCCCCGGAGGCCGTCCGACTAACATTTCATTTACTGTGTGTGACCAGGTGGAAAGCGCACGAAGCCACGTCTGAGACCAAACATTCTTCGAGATCTACCCTGTTTTTATTCCGTTTCCAGCCCGGTTGAACCGTGTAGAGTGAAATATGTGAAACAATTTAAATCAAATGGATTTAAATTGCGCATTCAAATATATGGTTTCGTTATTACAAAGTAACTTTACGTGGAATAGAAACAAAAAAAAATGTACAGAGCAATCAAGAAACAACGAAAGCATAGCAATTTTAGAACGTGGATAAATAAAAACACAGGGCTCAATGACTTACCCGTTGTCGTTGTGAGTTAAACAAGTACAGCTATGCTTCCAGGTCTGTCGACGTTGCTGTGGTTTTTCGACAGCTGTAGTATGAAGGGTAGTGAAAAAAGTTTTCAGGTGTTTTTAACATTCCAATCGGTCTCGTTCGCTTTTGTTGCGCCTTCAGCTGTGTCGAGGATGTTTAATTCGTCCTCGTATCACCTCCGCAAACTTGTAAAGAAATTAATTAAATACATTACAAAAACATTTCTTTATCAGCGTGTTCATTTCCACGCAAGCTTTTCGTTAAACCAATAAAGCCAACGAAATCACAGCAATTTTAAAACACACGGATTAGAAAAAACACCGTCATTCACGCACAAAAGAAGCAAATTCTTTTTTTTATACTTGACTTATTTATCCCCGAGATGGGGAGCGCACCATTCATGGAAACACTGCAATACCATGTTGATGCATGGAGTGGAAGGAGCAAGCTCCGCTTCCATTTCCGAAGGTCAAAAATCCATTTAACATATAGTCCCCGGATAGGAGACGTATCAGACATTAAACTGATAAGAACAGATACTACACTTGATCTTAGCCAAAAGGCCGAGAAGCGATCCCGGAATAGACGCAGCCAAAGGGGGAGCCGGCGAAGGCGCTGGCTTTTGGGGTGGAGGCTAGCGGGCATTTAACTCTATACGTTCTCATTGTATAACCCAGAGGTAGAACGTTGAGCTAGCAAATCAGAAGTTCATGTTTTAATGCAGGATCTGATCCACGCTCATGAGAGAGAGAGAGAGAGAGAGAGAGATAGAGAGAATTTAGAATTTTCAAAAAACCTTTATTACAAATTAAAACATTTTCATAACCTCAAATCAGAAAAAACAAAGAAAAAAATATATATAGTAACGGAAATAACAAAAAAATAAGCCAACATAGGAGCAAAGAACAAATCATCTTCAATAACCAGACACAGAGCTCCTCCATAATACCAAATCAATTCAAAAGAAAGAAGATCATTCATTGCTTTAAAGTATCTAAAACCAATAAGGATTCTAGATTTAACTTATTTTAAAAACTGCTAATGTATCATGGCTTCCGGGTCTGTCAACGTTGCTGTGGTTTTTCGACAGCTGTAATATGAAGGGTAGAGTGAAAAAAAATATTTAAGTGTTTTGAACATCCCAATTTGTTCGTTTACTTAGTATTTTCTTAATGTTTTCGAGTTAAAAAATAATTCTTAAATCGAGATACATTTACTTAATAAGCAAAGTGGCTTAGAATTTAAGTCTTGTTTACTGAAATAAATTCTAAAATGTAATAGGTTAAGGCTTAAAACAAGTAAAAATATCTGCCAGTGGGGTAAGAAAAATAAACCTAAATTGAGTTTATTATTGAATTAAGTTGAAACTAGAATTAAGTTTATTTTTCTTACCCCGCTGGCAGATATTTTTTATTTGTTTTAAATATAAACCTGTTGATTTTTATAATTTATTTCAATTATTTTACAAAGTATGCGATCTGATTTTTTTAATCGCGGTGTTTCTTTTATTCCTCGTTTCTTTTCCGTGCATTTGCTTTATTTATTTATTTTTGCTTGTTGCATTTAAATGCACATTTGATTTGTTGCCACATTATTATGTGTTAATGTATTTTTTAACATGTTTATCAACAAAAAGTGCGTTATTATAATTAATTATATAGCTGTGAAATATATACAAGAATTCCCAGCAAAAACAAAACGTTTTTATAACAATTTTCTATTACAATACATAATATCTTAAGCCACTTTGCTTACCAAGTAAATGTATCTCCATTTAAGCATTGTCAGATATTCACTAGAAAACAAGACAAAAACAGTAAGTAAGATATTAATTTACTTTTTTCTTTCAAACATAAATTTACAGACGGCTGGAAATTTTTAATAAAATAACTAGCCATACCTATTCGGGTCTGCTCCCGTTTGCTGTGATGACGGGGGACTTAGTCCAAAGCACATTTTGAGCAATACTTACACATTTTACTTCTTATTTCTTTGAAATTAATTATGCATACACTATGGATTAAAAATGTCCCGACTGCGAACCTGATAAAACCCAGGTAAAAAGCAAATACAAATAAACCATTTTGATTTAGCAAAAGTTTACAAATAAATGCACTCCTTGCACACAACAAGCACGTCTAGTTACCATTCATATTTTGCGTGATTTAAGTTTCGTCGCATACATTTTGGAAGGCACACGATAAAAACAAAATAAGGCTTTTAATGTATGCCGACCTCATTCTCCGTTGAGGGCTTATCAATCATAATAAACGCTGTTAACTCTTCTCATTGAATGGTCTAAATCCAATGCTGGTAAAGAAATCAAATGTGCATTTAAACGCAACAAGCAAGCCGTAAAGCAATGGATGCAGGCAAACAAACGAGGAATAGCACATACACCACGATTAGATCATCGGGTCGCATACTTTGGAATTAATAAGAAATAATTATTCAGTCTAAAGAAATAAGAAGTAAAATGTCTAAGTATTTCTCCAAATGTGCACACTCATTACAATAAACGGGAGCAGACACGAATAGTTATGTATGTCTCGTTATTTTATTTAAAATTGATAAGCTGTCTAACATATGATATATTTTGATAATACGAAATGCTAAAAAAATAATATAACACCAATCGACAATATCTGTTATTGTTATTTTTACAAGTAAATTCATGTGTAGGAGAAAACAAAGCAGCTGTCAGTCCATACTATATTGAGTGGCCATCGTAGTGGTGCAACCTGAACGATGTTTTCCCTACTTCCGGTCAAAGCCGCCATTTTGTGAAATAGGCATATAGGTGACGCTGGAGCACGCGGCCATTGTCTCTGTTCAACAAAACAAGTATATATATACACATACGCATATTTTTCCTCAATCAATCACCGAATACAAGGTGCAATTCGATGCCAACTGACCCTTCTCTCTGGTTTCATGTTTGTAAGGAAAATTAAGGGGGAAATTACGATAGCATTTCAGCCAAACATTCATTCGTGCCACGCTGCTTTTCTTTGAACGAAAAAAAACCCTCTGCTCCCCCTACACAATTTCTTCTCCTGTTATTTTATGCTTAAAACAAGCAAATAAATCTGACTACAGGGTAAGAAAAAATTCGTGAACTTTTCCCATAAACACTTAATTCAAGAAAAATTGTCCCACCCCACTGGCCATTTTTTATCCACAATACACATTCGATGTCTGCAGGCACCATTGTCTTTGTTCAACGCAAACAATTCTGTTGCGTTTTTCTTTGAACGAAGTGCTCCGCCTAGATAATTTGACCCATATTCACATGGGTTTGTTTCTCGTTTTTTTTCTTTGAGAACAATCTATATAGCGCCTTCCACAATCGTTTTGGTGTTAGCTTTACGTAAAATAGAAACACAGAAAAGTACTGAGCGATGGAGAGACCACGAACGCGGAACGTATTATGGACCACGGACTGGCAAACAAACTGGCAACCACGCACTAAAGAAGCAAACTCTGATTTTAAACTCACCTTATTTGTCCCCGGAAAGCGCCAGAGTCGATGCACGGAGTGGACGGAACAAGCCTCGCTTCCATAGCCGAAGGTCAAAAATCCATTTAAACGTGTAGTCCCCGGTGTCCACTCGATCTTACCCAAAAAGCCGAGAAGCGATACCGCATGGCATCCGGAGAAGGCGCTGGCTGTCGGGATGGAGGTTAGCGGGTCAGAGGTCCGGCACTGAAGGTCTGCGTTCATTATTCACCGTGTGCATTTCACTCTATATCCACTTTCTAATGTATAGCACTTGATAAGGATTAACAGTTTAAAAACAGAAATGCAAGACATCAGAAAATACATTTATTTTTTACTTTCATAACATGAGAGGTGTCATACAATAACAAATATGAGCTTTAAAATCACATTCCTAAGTTAAAAATATACATAAAAATAGATATATGGATCATTACACAAATCACTACTCAAAGGACCTATGTTAAATAACTGCTTCAATATTAATTAACAATAACATTTGGCCAAGGCAGTCCTTGTAAATAGACATATAAATAGACAAATAAAATCATGACATATATGCCGTAGAGCCTGAGATAGAGAAAAATAATAAGGAATTCTGCTTTTACTACCATCTCAGAAATATTGCCAGAATTAGAGGTTTTGTCTCAAGACAGGACTTAGAGAAACTTGTTCATGCTTTCATCACCAGCAGGGCCGATTATTGCAATGGTCAATGGATTTAAAAAGTACTGTTTCTTGTTTAAAAACCACTTCATGGCTACAATACATGACAGATATGCTAATCGAATATGAAACCGATTACTCGGATCAATAGGATCAGGTCATTTAGAAAAAACAAGGGTTCACTCAAAACAAGGTGCCTCAGCATTCAGTTATTATCAGCTTTCAGAAGAGATCAGATGTGCTTCAACAGTAGACACTTTTAAATCTAGATTAAAAACACATCAGTTTAACTTTGCATTTACTGAATGATTTAAAACAGTACGAATAAAACAGTACAAAAGAATAAAACAGTATGAACCTTACCTGTTATAAAGGGAATGAAGCTTACGGTATGGTGCTTACCTGCAGAAATAAATAAAGTACAATAAGAACACACAGAACTTCAATTTTCAAAATTATTTTAACATTAAATGATGATTATTTTACTGGTTTACCTGTTTGTGATTACCACAGGATCCCGTCACCTGGCTGCGGTCTTCATTTGGTGAACGGTTCTTCACTCATAATTGACCTATACAAGAAATAGAGAAGAATAATAAGCAATTCTGCTTTTACATGTAGATGTGTGCCCCAAGAACACAGACACACCGGCTCCAAAAAGTTTAAACAGTACACATTTCTGTTATTTTAATGTGGCAAATGTGTCAGCTTTAAAAGAAGCATACATTACCTTTTAAAGAGGAAATACCTTTTGCATGAAATACCTTTACTCCCAGCATAAGCAAGCAATTTTCAAAATGCTTTTAAAAGTAAATAGTGATTATTTTACTTGTTTACCTGTTTGTGATTACCATGGAATCCTGTCACCATCATTTTTAAGCTTGTAAAGCAAATAATGAAATATTGACTTAGTAGGAAAAAATATTTTGGAAGTATCGTGATAAATGATGAAGAAAATATTTTGCAAAGTGATGGTTAGCACACGGTTGATGGTACCTATTAAATTCCATCATATTTTTTTATTCCTACTATGGAAGTCAATGGTGACTATCTGCTGTGGGTTTACCATCATTCCTCAAAATACCTTCTTTTGTGTTACTCAGAAAAAAACTAATCCTCGTGTTGTTGTAAGCCTGTATGCATGAGTAAATGATGACAGAATTATCATCATAAATTGAAATATCCCTTTAAACTGTATTTCCCCCCTTAAACCTAAACTTATTTTCCTACAGCAAGTCATTTAGGTAATCAAGAAAATACTTTACCCGTTGTCTTTGTGAGTTAAACAAATACAGCTACGCTTCCAGGTCTGTCGACGTTGCTGTGGTTTTTCGACAGCTGTAGTATGAAGGGTAGCGAATGAATGAATACATTGCAAAAAATCATTTCTTACTTGTTATTTCGAACTGTTTTAACTATACAAATATCTAGAAAGTCTTAAAATAAGATGCATTTTTTGATGAGCAAAATGCCCTAAGAAAATAAACCTAGCCTTTAGGGAGAAAAAACTCAGAATTTGGGCTTAAAACAAGCAAATAAATCTGCCAAAGGGGTAAGAAACAAATCTAGATATAAACACTTAATTCAAGAAAAATTGTCGTAGCCCATTGGCAGATTTGTTGGCTTGTTTAATGTACATGCATGTACAATATTTCAATTTGTCTTGTATTTATTAGCATTTTGTATTGCCCAACGCTGTCTAGGTTGTTTAACTGTTGTCATTTTCTTATAAAAGCCTTTATAATTTATTAGTTTGGATGATTGCCATTCCCGAGAACCTCTTATATTGGAAGTAAAAGAATCATCTAAGCATTATTTTGTGCTCTTAGACATGTAGCCGTTTGATTGTGGTTCTATTTAATGGCTAGTCTATTCGTTTGGAATGGTCAAACGGCTATTAGATTTTGACTGACAGCCCAAATTAAGCCTTGTTTTAGCCTAGACACTTATTCGCTGTCTATTAAAAGTTATGTAGTCGTTGAATAGCCGCTTTTTTGATGACTAATGTATTCTTGGGCCGTGGTTAGACGTCTCTTGGATTTTACGTAAAACGACAAGCGAATCTATTTTTAACACAAAGGTCAGGGGAGAGCGCGAACGCAGTCCCCCACTATCAGAAATTTTGCAGTCGAGATTCCCACATTTGGGGAATTCGCAAAGGGTCAGCCCAACCGGAGTGCAATGGCTGAGCCTCGCCCTGGGTGAACCACCTTCATGATCATGGTGTCTCCCCTGCCAGGTAAGTATGAGCGACACCCTTTGAGGCCAGACGGCCGCATCTTCCTGTGACCGATCACATCGACGGCGCCCCCGGAGGCCGTCCGACTAACATTTCATTTACTGTGTGTGACCAGGTGGAAAGCGCACGAAGCCACGTCTGAGACCAAACATTCTTCGAGATCTACCCTGTTTTTATTCCGTTTCCAGCCCGGTTGAACCGTGTAGAGTGAAATATGTGAAACAATTTAAATCAAATGGATTTAAATTGCGCATTCAAATATATGGTTTCGTTATTACAAAGTAACTTTACGTGGAATAGAAACAAAGAAATGTACAGAGCAATCAAGAAACAACGAAAGCATAGCAATTTTAGAACGTGGATAAATAAAAACACAGGGCTCAATGACTTACCCGTTGTCGTTGTGAGTTAAACAAGTACAGCTATGCTTCCAGGTCTGTCGACGTTGCTGTGGTTTTTCGACAGCTGTAGTATGAAGGGTAGTGAAAAAAGTTTTCAGGTGTTTTTAACATTCCAATCGGTCTCGTTCGCTTTTGTTGCGCCTTCAGCTGTGTCGAGGATGTTTAATTCGTCCTCGTATCACCTCCGCAAACTTGTAAAGAAATTAATTAAATACATTACAAAAACATTTCTTTATCAGCGTGTTCATTTCCACGCAAGCTTTTCGTTAAACCAATAAAGCCAACGAAATCACAGCAATTTTAAAACACACGGATTAGAAAAAACACCGTCATTCACGCACAAAAGAAGCAAATTCTTTTTTTTATACTTGACTTATTTATCCCCGAGATGGGGAGCGCACCATTCATGGAAACACTGCAATACCATGTTGATGCATGGAGTGGAAGGAGCAAGCTCCGCTTCCATTTCCGAAGGTCAAAAATCCATTTAACATATAGTCCCCGGATAGGAGACGTATCAGACATTAAACTGATAAGAACAGATACTACACTTGATCTTAGCCAAAAGGCCGAGAAGCGATACCGGAATAGACGCAGCCAAAGGGGGAGCCGGCGAAGGCGCTGGCTTTTGGGGTGGAGGCTAGCGGGCATTTAACTCTATACGTTCTCATTGTATAACCCAGAGGTAGAACGTTGAGCTAGCAAATCAGAAGTTCATGTTTTAATGCAGGATCTGATCCACGCTCATGAGAGAGAGAGAGAGAGAGAGAGAGAGATAGAGAGAATTTAGAATTTTCAAAAAACCTTTATTACAAATTAAAACATTTTCATAACCTCAAATCAGAAAAAACAAAGAAAAAAATATATATAGTAACGGAAATAACAAAAAAATAAGCCAACATAGGAGCAAAGAACAAATCATCTTCAATAACCAGACACAGAGCTCCTCCATAATACCAAATCAATTCAAAAGAAAGAAGATCATTCATTGCTTTAAAGTATCTAAAATCAATAAGGATTCTAGATTTAACTTATTTTAAAAACTGCTAATGTATCATGGCTTCCGGGTCTGTCAACGTTGCTGTGGTTTTTCGACAGCTGTAATATGAAGGGTAGAGTGAAAAAAAATATTTAAGTGTTTTGAACATCCCAATTTGTTCGTTTACTTAGTATTTTCTTAATGTTTTCGAGTTAAAAAATAATTCTTAAATCGAGATACATTTACTTAATAAGCAAAGTGGCTTAGAATTTAAGTCTTGTTTACTGAAATAAATTCTAAAATGTAATAGGTTAAGGCTTAAAACAAGTAAAAATATCTGCCAGTGGGGTAAGAAAAATAAACCTAAATTGAGTTTATTATTGAATTAAGTTGAAACTAGAATTAAGTTTATTTTTCTTACCCCGCTGGCAGATATTTTTTATTTGTTTTAAATATAAACCTGTTGATTTTTATAATTTATTTCAATTATTACAAAGTATGCGATCTGATTTTTTTAATCGCGGTGTTTCTTTTATTCCTCGTTTCTTTTCCGTGCATTTGCTTTATTTATTTATTTTTGCTTGTTGCATTTAAATGCACATTTGATTTGTTGCCACATTATTATGTGTTAATGTATTTTTTAACATGTTTATCAACAAAAAGTGCGTTATTATAATTAATTATATAGCTGTGAAATATATACAAGAATTCCCAGCAAAAACAAAACGTTTTTATAACAATTTTCTATTACAATACATAATATCTTAAGCCACTTTGCTTACCAAGTAAATGTATCTCCATTTAAGCATTGTCAGATATTCACTAGAAAACAAGACAAAAACAGTAAGTAAGATATTAATTTACTTTTTTCTTTCAAACATAAATTTACAGACGGCTGGAAATTTTTAATAAAATAACTAGCCATACCTATTCGGGTCTGCTCCCGTTTGCTGTGATGACGGGGGACTTAGTCCAAAGCACATTTTGAGGAATACTTACACATTTTACTTCTTATTTCTTTGAAATTAATTATGCATACACTATGGATTAAAAATGTCCCGACTGCGAACCTGATAAAACCCAGGTAAAAAGCAAATACAAATAAACCATTTTGATTTAGCAAAAGTTTACAAATAAATGCACTCCTTGCACACAACAAGCACGTCTAGTTACCATTCATATTTTGCGTGATTTAAGTTTCGTCGCATACATTTTGGAAGGCACACGATAAAAACAAAATAAGGCTTTTAATGTATGCCGACCTCATTCTCCGTTGAGGGCTTATCAATCATAATAAACGCTGTTAACTCTTCTCATTGAATGGTCTAAATCCAATGCTGGTAAAGAAATCAAATGTGCATTTAAACGCAACAAGCAAGCCGTAAAGCAATGGATGCAGGCAAACAAACGAGGAATAGCACATACACCACGATTAGATCATCGGGTCGCATACTTTGGAATTAATAAGAAATAATTATTCAGTCTAAAGAAATAAGAAGTAAAATGTCTAAGTATTTCTCCAAATGTGCACACTCATTACAATAAACGGGAGCAGACACGAATAGTTATGTATGTCTCGTTATTTTATTTAAAATTGATAAGCTGTCTAACATATGATATATTTTGATAATACGAAATGCTAAAAAAATAATATAACACCAATCGACAATATCTGTTATTGTTATTTTTACAAGTAAATTCATGTGTAGGAGAAAACAAAGCAGCTGTCAGTCCATACTATATTGAGTGGCCATCGTAGTGGTGCAACCTGAACGATGTTTTCCCTACTTCCGGTCAAAGCCGCCATTTTGTGAAATAGGCATATAGGTGACGCTGGAGCACGCGGCCATTGTCTCTGTTCAACAAAACAAGTGTATATATACACGTACGCATATTTTTCCTCAATCAATCACCGAATACAAGGTGCAATTCGATGCCAACTGACCCTTCTCTCTGGTTTCATGTTTGTAAGGAAAATTAAGGGGGAAATTACGATAGCATTTCAGCCAAACATTCATTCGTGCCACGCTGCTTTTCTTTGAACGAAAAAAAACCCTCTGCTCCCCCTACACAATTTCTTCTCCTGTTATTTTATGCTTAAAACAAGCAAATAAATCTGACTACAGGGTAAGAAAAAATTCGTGAACTTTTCCCATAAACACTTAATTCAAGAAAAATTGTCCCACCCCACTGGCCATTTTTTATCCACAATACACATTCGATGTCTGCAGGCACCATTGTCTTTGTTCAACGCAAACAATTCTGTTGCGTTTTTCTTTGAACGAAGTGCTCCGCCTAGATAATTTGACCCATATTCACATGGGTTTGTTTCTCGTTTTTTTTCTTTGAGAACAATCTATATAGCGCCTTCCACAATCGTTTTGGTGTTAGCTTTACGTAAAATAGAAACACAGAAAAGTACTGAGCGATGGAGAGACCACGAACGCGGAACGTATTATGGACCACGGACTGGCAAACAAACTGGCAACCACGCACTAAAGAAGCAAACTCTGATTTTAAACTCACCTTATTTGTCCCCGGAAAGCGCCAGAGTCGATGCACGGAGTGGACGGAACAAGCCTCGCTTCCATAGCCGAAGGTCAAAAATCCATTTAAACGTGTAGTCCCCGGTGTCCACTCGATCTTACCCAAAAAGCCGAGAAGCGATACCGCAATGGCATCCGGAGAAGGCGCTGGCTGTCGGGATGGAGGTTAGCGGGTCAGAGGTCCGGCACTGAAGGTCTGCGTTCATTATTCACCGTGTGCATTTCACTCTATATCCACTTTCTAATGTATAGCACTTGATAAGGATTAACAGTTTAAAAACAGAAATGCAAGACATCAGAAAATACATTTATTTTTTACTTTCATAACATGAGAGGTGTCATACAATAACAAATATGAGCTTTAAAATCACATTCCTAAGTTAAAAATATACATAAAAATAGATATATGGATCATTACA
Source organism: Paramisgurnus dabryanus (assembly GCF_030506205.2). Classification (NCBI taxonomy): domain Eukaryota; kingdom Metazoa; phylum Chordata; class Actinopteri; order Cypriniformes; family Cobitidae; genus Paramisgurnus; species Paramisgurnus dabryanus. The sequence continues at coordinate 42,308,147 of NC_133345.1, read as the reverse complement.
CAAATCACTACTCAAAGGACCTATGTTAAATAACTGCTTCAATATTAATTAACAATAACATTTGGCCAAGGCAGTCCTTGTAAATAGACATATAAATAGACAAATAAAATCATGACATATATGCCGTAGAGCCTGAGATAGAGAAAAATAATAAGGAATTCTGCTTTTACTACCATCTCAGAAATATTGCCAGAATTAGAGGTTTTGTCTCAAGACAGGACTTAGAGAAACTTGTTCATGCTTTCATCACCAGCAGGGCCGATTATTGCAATGGTCAATGGATTTAAAAAGTACTGTTTCTTGTTTAAAAACCACTTCATGGCTACAATACATGACAGATATGCTAATCGAATATGAAACCGATTACTCGGATCAATAGGATCAGGTCATTTAGAAAAAACAAGGGTTCACTCAAAACAAGGTGCCTCAGCATTCAGTTATTATCAGCTTTCAGAAGAGATCAGATGTGCTTCAACAGTAGACACTTTTAAATCTAGATTAAAAACACATCAGTTTAACTTTGCATTTACTGAATGATTTAAAACAGTACGAATAAAACAGTACAAAAGAATAAAACAGTATGAACCTTACCTGTTATAAAGGGAATGAAGCTTACGGTATGGTGCTTACCTGCAGAAATAAATAAAGTACAATAAGAACACACAGAACTTCAATTTTCAAAATTATTTTAACATTAAATGATGATTATTTTACTGGTTTACCTGTTTGTGATTACCACAGGATCCCGTCACCTGGCTGCGGTCTTCATTTGGTGAACGGTTCTTCACTCATAATTGACCTATACAAGAAATAGAGAAGAATAATAAGCAATTCTGCTTTTACATGTAGATGTGTGCCCCAAGAACACAGACACACCGGCTCCAAAAAGTTTAAACAGTACACATTTCTGTTATTTTAATGTGGCAAATGTGTCAGCTTTAAAAGAAGCATACATTACCTTTTAAAGAGGAAATACCTTTTGCATGAAATACCTTTACTCCCAGCATAAGCAAGCAATTTTCAAAATGCTTTTAAAAGTAAATAGTGATTATTTTACTTGTTTACCTGTTTGTGATTACCATGGAATCCTGTCACCATCATTTTTAAGCTTGTAAAGCAAATAATGAAATATTGACTTAGTAGGAAAAAATATTTTGGAAGTATCGTGATAAATGATGAAGAAAATATTTTGCAAAGTGATGGTTAGCACACGGTTGATGGTACCTATTAAATTCCATCATATTTTTTTATTCCTACTATGGAAGTCAATGGTGACTATCTGCTGTGGGTTTACCATCATTCCTCAAAATACCTTCTTTTGTGTTACTCAGAAAAAAACTAATCCTCGTGTTGTTGTAAGCCTGTATGCATGAGTAAATGATGACAGAATTATCATCATAAATTGAAATATCCCTTTAAACTGTATTTCCCCCCTTAAACCTAAACTTATTTTCCTACAGCAAGTCATTTAGGTAATCAAGAAAATACTTTACCCGTTGTCTTTGTGAGTTAAACAAATACAGCTACGCTTCCAGGTCTGTCGACGTTGCTGTGGTTTTTCGACAGCTGTAGTATGAAGGGTAGCGAATGAATGAATACATTGCAAAAAATCATTTCTTACTTGTTATTTCGAACTGTTTTAACTATACAAATATCTAGAAAGTCTTAAAATAAGATGCATTTTTTGATGAGCAAAATGCCCTAAGAAAATAAACCTAGCCTTTAGGGAGAAAAAACTCAGAATTTGGGCTTAAAACAAGCAAATAAATCTGCCAAAGGGGTAAGAAACAAATCTAGATATAAACACTTAATTCAAGAAAAATTGTCGTAGCCCATTGGCAGATTTGTTGGCTTGTTTAATGTACATGCATGTACAATATTTCAATTTGTCTTGTATTTATTAGCATTTTGTATTGCCCAACGCTGTCTAGGTTGTTTAACTGTTGTCATTTTCTTATAAAAGCCTTTATAATTTATTAGTTTGGATGATTGCCATTCCCGAGAACCTCTTATATTGGAAGTAAAAGAATCATCTAAGCATTATTTTGTGCTCTTAGACATGTAGCCGTTTGATTGTGGTTCTATTTAATGGCTAGTCTATTCGTTTGGAATGGTCAAACGGCTATTAGATTTTCACTGACAGCCCAAATTAAGCCTTGTTTTAGCCTAGACACTTATTCGCTGTCTATTAAAAGTTATGTAGTCGTTGAATAGCCGCTTTTTTGATGACTAATGTATTCTTGGGCCGTGGTTAGACGTCTCTTGGATTTTACGTAAAACGACAAGCGAATCTATTTTTAACACAAAGGTCAGGGGAGAGCGCGAACGCAGTCCCCCACTATCAGAAATTTTGCAGTCGAGATTCCCACATTTGGGGAATTCGCAAAGGGTCAGCCCAACCGGAGTGCAATGGCTGAGCCTCGCCCTGGGTGAACCACCTTCATGATCATGGTGTCTCCCCTGCCAGGTAAGTATGAGCGACACCCTTTGAGGCCAGACGGCCGCATCTTCCTGTGACCGATCACATCGACGGCGCCCCCGGAGGCCGTCCGACTAACATTTCATTTACTGTGTGTGACCAGGTGGAAAGCGCACGAAGCCACGTCTGAGACCAAACATTCTTCGAGATCTACCCTGTTTTTATTCCGTTTCCAGCCCGGTTGAACCGTGTAGAGTGAAATATGTGAAACAATTTAAATCAAATGGATTTAAATTGCGCATTCAAATATATGGTTTCGTTATTACAAAGTAACTTTACGTGGAATAGAAACAAAGAAATGTACAGAGCAATCAAGAAACAACGAAAGCATAGCAATTTTAGAACGTGGATAAATAAAAACACAGGGCTCAATGACTTACCCGTTGTCGTTGTGAGTTAAACAAGTACAGCTATGCTTCCAGGTCTGTCGACGTTGCTGTGGTTTTTCGACAGCTGTAGTATGAAGGGTAGTGAAAAAAGTTTTCAGGTGTTTTTAACATTCCAATCGGTCTCGTTCGCTTTTGTTGCGCCTTCAGCTGTGTCGAGGATGTTTAATTCGTCCTCGTATCACCTCCGCAAACTTGTAAAGAAATTAATTAAATACATTACAAAAACATTTCTTTATCAGCGTGTTCATTTCCACGCAAGCTTTTCGTTAAACCAATAAAGCCAACGAAATCACAGCAATTTTAAAACACACGGATTAGAAAAAACACCGTCATTCACGCACAAAAGAAGCAAATTCTTTTTTTTATACTTGACTTATTTATCCCCGAGATGGGGAGCGCACCATTCATGGAAACACTGCAATACCATGTTGATGCATGGAGTGGAAGGAGCAAGCTCCGCTTCCATTTCCGAAGGTCAAAAATCCATTTAACATATAGTCCCCGGATAGGAGACGTATCAGACATTAAACTGATAAGAACAGATACTACACTTGATCTTAGCCAAAAGGCCGAGAAGCGATACCGGAATAGACGCAGCCAAAGGGGGAGCCGGCGAAGGCGCTGGCTTTTGGGGTGGAGGCTAGCGGGCATTTAACTCTATACGTTCTCATTGTATAACCCAGAGGTAGAACGTTGAGCTAGCAAATCAGAAGTTCATGTTTTAATGCAGGATCTGATCCACGCTCATGAGAGAGAGAGAGAGAGAGAGAGATAGAGAGAATTTAGAATTTTCAAAAAACCTTTATTACAAATTAAAACATTTTCATAACCTCAAATCAGAAAAAACAAAGAAAAAAATATATATAGTAACGGAAATAACAAAAAAATAAGCCAACATAGGAGCAAAGAACAAATCATCTTCAATAACCAGACACAGAGCTCCTCCATAATACCAAATCAATTCAAAAGAAAGAAGATCATTCATTGCTTTAAAGTATCTAAAACCAATAAGGATTCTAGATTTAACTTATTTTAAAAACTGCTAATGTATCATGGCTTCCGGGTCTGTCAACGTTGCTGTGGTTTTTCGACAGCTGTAATATGAAGGGTAGAGTGAAAAAAAATATTTAAGTGTTTTGAACATCCCAATTTGTTCGTTTACTTAGTATTTTCTTAATGTTTTCGAGTTAAAAAATAATTCTTAAATCGAGATACATTTACTTAATAAGCAAAGTGGCTTAGAATTTAAGTCTTGTTTACTGAAATAAATTCTAAAATGTAATAGGTTAAGGCTTAAAACAAGTAAAAATATCTGCCAGTGGGGTAAGAAAAATAAACCTAAATTGAGTTTATTATTGAATTAAGTTGAAACTAGAATTAAGTTTATTTTTCTTACCCCGCTGGCAGATATTTTTTATTTGTTTTAAATATAAACCTGTTGATTTTTATAATTTATTTCAATTATTTTACAAAGTATGCGATCTGATTTTTTTAATCGCGGTGTTTCTTTTATTCCTCGTTTCTTTTCCGTGCATTTGCTTTATTTATTTATTTTTGCTTGTTGCATTTAAATGCACATTTGATTTGTTGCCACATTATTATGTGTTAATGTATTTTTTAACATGTTTATCAACAAAAAGTGCGTTATTATAATTAATTATATAGCTGTGAAATATATACAAGAATTCCCAGCAAAAACAAAACGTTTTTATAACAATTTTCTATTACAATACATAATATCTTAAGCCACTTTGCTTACCAAGTAAATGTATCTCCATTTAAGCATTGTCAGATATTCACTAGAAAACAAGACAAAAACAGTAAGTAAGATATTAATTTACTTTTTTCTTTCAAACATAAATTTACAGACGGCTGGAAATTTTTAATAAAATAACTAGACATACCTATTCGGGTCTGCTCCCGTTTGCTGTGATGACGGGGGACTTAGTCCAAAGCACATTTTGAGGAATACTTACACATTTTACTTCTTATTTCTTTGAAATTAATTATGCATACACTATGGATTAAAAATGTCCCGACTGCGAACCTGATAAAACCCAGGTAAAAAGCAAATACAAATAAACCATTTTGATTTAGCAAAAGTTTACAAATAAATGCACTCCTTGCACACAACAAGCACGTCTAGTTACCATTCATATTTTGCGTGATTTAAGTTTCGTCGCATACATTTTGGAAGGCACACGATAAAAACAAAATAAGGCTTTTAATGTATGCCGACCTCATTCTCCGTTGAGGGCTTATCAATCATAATAAACGCTGTTAACTCTTCTCATTGAATGGTCTAAATCCAATGCTGGTAAAGAAATCAAATGTGCATTTAAACGCAACAAGCAAGCCGTAAAGCAATGGATGCAGGCAAACAAACGAGGAATAGCACATACACCACGATTAGATCATCGGGTCGCATACTTTGGAATTAATAAGAAATAATTATTCAGTCTAAAGAAATAAGAAGTAAAATGTCTAAGTATTTCTCCAAATGTGCACACTCATTACAATAAACGGGAGCAGACACGAATAGTTATGTATGTCTCGTTATTTTATTTAAAATTGATAAGCTGTCTAACATATGATATATTTTGATAATACGAAATGCTAAAAAAATAATATAACACCAATCGACAATATCTGTTATTGTTATTTTTACAAGTAAATTCATGTGTAGGAGAAAACAAAGCAGCTGTCAGTCCATACTATATTGAGTGGCCATCGTAGTGGTGCAACCTGAACGATGTTTTCCCTACTTCCGGTCAAAGCCGCCATTTTGTGAAATAGGCATATAGGTGACGCTGGAGCACGCGGCCATTGTCTCTGTTCAACAAAACAAGTATATATATACACATACGCATATTTTTCCTCAATCAATCACCGAATACAAGGTGCAATTCGATGCCAACTGACCCTTCTCTCTGGTTTCATGTTTGTAAGGAAAATTAAGGGGGAAATTACGATAGCATTTCAGCCAAACATTCATTCGTGCCACGCTGCTTTTCTTTGAACGAAAAAAAACCCTCTGCTCCCCCTACACAATTTCTTCTCCTGTTATTTTATGCTTAAAACAAGCAAATAAATCTGACTACAGGGTAAGAAAAAATTCGTGAACTTTTCCCATAAACACTTAATTCAAGAAAAATTGTCCCACCCCACTGGCCATTTTTTATCCACAATACACATTCGATGTCTGCAGGCACCATTGTCTTTGTTCAACGCAAACAATTCTGTTGCGTTTTTCTTTGAACGAAGTGCTCCGCCTAGATAATTTGACCCATATTCACATGGGTTTGTTTCTCGTTTTTTTTCTTTGAGAACAATCTATATAGCGCCTTCCACAATCGTTTTGGTGTTAGCTTTACGTAAAATAGAAACACAGAAAAGTACTGAGCGATGGAGAGACCACGAACGCGGAACGTATTATGGACCACGGACTGGCAAACAAACTGGCAACCACGCACTAAAGAAGCAAACTCTGATTTTAAACTCACCTTATTTGTCCCCGGAAAGCGCCAGAGTCGATGCACGGAGTGGACGGAACAAGCCTCGCTTCCATAGCCGAAGGTCAAAAATCCATTTAAACGTGTAGTCCCCGGTGTCCACTCGATCTTACCCAAAAAGCCGAGAAGCGATACCGCAATGGCATCCGGAGAAGGCGCTGGCTGTCGGGATGGAGGTTAGCGGGTCAGAGGTCCGGCACTGAAGGTCTGCGTTCATTATTCACCGTGTGCATTTCACTCTATATCCACTTTCTAATGTATAGCACTTGATAAGGATTAACAGTTTAAAAACAGAAATGCAAGACATCAGAAAATACATTTATTTTTTACTTTCATAACATGAGAGGTGTCATACAATAACAAATATGAGCTTTAAAATCACATTCCTAAGTTAAAAATATACATAAAAATAGATATATGGATCATTACACAAATCACTACTCAAAGGACCTATGTTAAATAACTGCTTCAATATTAATTAACAATAACATTTGGCCAAGGCAGTCCTTGTAAATAGACATATAAATAGACAAATAAAATCATGACATATATGCCGTAGAGCCTGAGATAGAGAAAAATAATAAGGAATTCTGCTTTTACTACCATCTCAGAAATATTGCCAGAATTAGAGGTTTTGTCTCAAGACAGGACTTAGAGAAACTTGTTCATGCTTTCATCACCAGCAGGGCCGATTATTGCAATGGTCAATGGATTTAAAAAGTACTGTTTCTTGTTTAAAAACCACTTCATGGCTACAATACATGACAGATATGCTAATCGAATATGAAACCGATTACTCGGATCAATAGGATCAGGTCATTTAGAAAAAACAAGGGTTCACTCAAAACAAGGTGCCTCAGCATTCAGTTATTATCAGCTTTCAGAAGAGATCAGATGTGCTTCAACAGTAGACACTTTTAAATCTAGATTAAAAACACATCAGTTTAACTTTGCATTTACTGAATGATTTAAAACAGTACGAATAAAACAGTACAAAAGAATAAAACAGTATGAACCTTACCTGTTATAAAGGGAATGAAGCTTACGGTATGGTGCTTACCTGCAGAAATAAATAAAGTACAATAAGAACACACAGAACTTCAATTTTCAAAATTATTTTAACATTAAATGATGATTATTTTACTGGTTTACCTGTTTGTGATTACCACAGGATCCCGTCACCTGGCTGCGGTCTTCATTTGGTGAACGGTTCTTCACTCATAATTGACCTATACAAGAAATAGAGAAGAATAATAAGCAATTCTGCTTTTACATGTAGATGTGTGCCCCAAGAACACAGACACACCGGCTCCAAAAAGTTTAAACAGTACACATTTCTGTTATTTTAATGTGGCAAATGTGTCAGCTTTAAAAGAAGCATACATTACCTTTTAAAGAGGAAATACCTTTTGCATGAAATACCTTTACTCCCAGCATAAGCAAGCAATTTTCAAAATGCTTTTAAAAGTAAATAGTGATTATTTTACTTGTTTACCTGTTTGTGATTACCATGGAATCCTGTCACCATCATTTTTAAGCTTGTAAAGCAAATAATGAAATATTGACTTAGTAGGAAAAAATATTTTGGAAGTATCGTGATAAATGATGAAGAAAATATTTTGCAAAGTGATGGTTAGCACACGGTTGATGGTACCTATTAAATTCCATCATATTTTTTTATTCCTACTATGGAAGTCAATGGTGACTATCTGCTGTGGGTTTACCATCATTCCTCAAAATACCTTCTTTTGTGTTACTCAGAAAAAAACTAATCCTCGTGTTGTTGTAAGCCTGTATGCATGAGTAAATGATGACAGAATTATCATCATAAATTGAAATATCCCTTTAAACTGTATTTCCCCCCTTAAACCTAAACTTATTTTCCTACAGCAAGTCATTTAGGTAATCAAGAAAATACTTTACCCGTTGTCTTTGTGAGTTAAACAAATACAGCTACGCTTCCAGGTCTGTCGACGTTGCTGTGGTTTTTCGACAGCTGTAGTATGAAGGGTAGCGAATGAATGAATACATTGCAAAAAATCATTTCTTACTTGTTATTTCGAACTGTTTTAACTATACAAATATCTAGAAAGTCTTAAAATAAGATGCATTTTTTGATGAGCAAAATGCCCTAAGAAAATAAACCTAGCCTTTAGGGAGAAAAAACTCAGAATTTGGGCTTAAAACAAGCAAATAAATCTGCCAAAGGGGTAAGAAACAAATCTAGATATAAACACTTAATTCAAGAAAAATTGTCGTAGCCCATTGGCAGATTTGTTGGCTTGTTTAATGTACATGCATGTACAATATTTCAATTTGTCTTGTATTTATTAGCATTTTGTATTGCCCAACGCTGTCTAGGTTGTTTAACTGTTGTCATTTTCTTATAAAAGCCTTTATAATTTATTAGTTTGGATGATTGCCATTCCCGAGAACCTCTTATATTGGAAGTAAAAGAATCATCTAAGCATTATTTTGTGCTCTTAGACATGTAGCCGTTTGATTGTGGTTCTATTTAATGGCTAGTCTATTCGTTTGGAATGGTCAAACGGCTATTAGATTTTCACTGACAGCCCAAATTAAGCCTTGTTTTAGCCTAGACACTTATTCGCTGTCTATTAAAAGTTATGTAGTCGTTGAATAGCCGCTTTTTTGATGACTAATGTATTCTTGGGCCGTGGTTAGACGTCTCTTGGATTTTACGTAAAACGACAAGCGAATCTATTTTTAACACAAAGGTCAGGGGAGAGCGCGAACGCAGTCCCCCACTATCAGAAATTTTGCAGTCGAGATTCCCACATTTGGGGAATTCGCAAAGGGTCAGCCCAACCGGAGTGCAATGGCTGAGCCTCGCCCTGGGTGAACCACCTTCATGATCATGGTGTCTCCCCTGCCAGGTAAGTATGAGCGACACCCTTTGAGGCCAGACGGCCGCATCTTCCTGTGACCGATCACATCGACGGCGCCCCCGGAGGCCGTCCGACTAACATTTCATTTACTGTGTGTGACCAGGTGGAAAGCGCACGAAGCCACGTCTGAGACCAAACATTCTTCGAGATCTACCCTGTTTTTATTCCGTTTCCAGCCCGGTTGAACCGTGTAGAGTGAAATATGTGAAACAATTTAAATCAAATGGATTTAAATTGCGCATTCAAATATATGGTTTCGTTATTACAAAGTAACTTTACGTGGAATAGAAACAAAAAAAAATGTACAGAGCAATCAAGAAACAACGAAAGCATAGCAATTTTAGAACGTGGATAAATAAAAACACAGGGCTCAATGACTTACCCGTTGTCGTTGTGAGTTAAACAAGTACAGCTATGCTTCCAGGTCTGTCGACGTTGCTGTGGTTTTTCGACAGCTGTAGTATGAAGGGTAGTGAAAAAAGTTTTCAGGTGTTTTTAACATTCCAATCGGTCTCGTTCGCTTTTGTTGCGCCTTCAGCTGTGTCGAGGATGTTTAATTCGTCCTCGTATCACCTCCGCAAACTTGTAAAGAAATTAATTAAATACATTACAAAAACATTTCTTTATCAGCGTGTTCATTTCCACGCAAGCTTTTCGTTAAACCAATAAAGCCAACGAAATCACAGCAATTTTAAAACACACGGATTAGAAAAAACACCGTCATTCACGCACAAAAGAAGCAAATTCTTTTTTTTATCGCGACTTATTTATCCCCGAGATGGGGAGCGCACCATTCATGGAAACACTGCAATACCATGTTGATGCATGGAGTGGAAGGAGCAAGCTCCGCTTCCATTTCCGAAGGTCAAAAATCCATTTAACATATAGTCCCCGGATAGGAGACGTATCAGACATTAAACTGATAAGAACAGATACTACACTTGATCTTAGCCAAAAGGCCGAGAAGCGATACCGGAATAGACGCAGCCAAAGGGGGAGCCGGCGAAGGCGCTGGCTTTTGGGGTGGAGGCTAGCGGGCATTTAACTCTATACGTTCTCATTGTATAACCCAGAGGTAGAACGTTGAGCTAGCAAATCAGAAGTTCATGTTTTAATGCAGGATCTGATCCACGCTCATGAGAGAGAGAGAGAGAGATAGAGAGAATTTAGAATTTTCAAAAAACCTTTATTACAAATTAAAACATTTTCATAACCTCAAATCAGAAAAAACAAAGAAAAAAATATATATAGTAACGGAAATAACAAAAAAATAAGCCAACATAGGAGCAAAGAACAAATCATCTTCAATAACCAGACACAGAGCTCCTCCATAATACCAAATCAATTCAAAAGAAAGAAGATCATTCATTGCTTTAAAGTATCTAAAACCAATAAGGATTCTAGATTTAACTTATTTTAAAAACTGCTAATGTATCATGGCTTCCGGGTCTGTCAACGTTGCTGTGGTTTTTCGACAGCTGTAATATGAAGGGTAGAGTGAAAAAAAATATTTAAGTGTTTTGAACATCCCAATTTGTTCGTTTACTTAGTATTTTCTTAATGTTTTCGAGTTAAAAAATAATTCTTAAATCGAGATACATTTACTTAATAAGCAAAGTGGCTTAGAATTTAAGTCTTGTTTACTGAAATAAATTCTAAAATGTAATAGGTTAAGGCTTAAAACAAGTAAAAATATCTGCCAGTGGGGTAAGAAAAATAAACCTAAATTGAGTTTATTATTGAATTAAGTTGAAACTAGAATTAAGTTTATTTTTCTTACCCCGCTGGCAGATATTTTTTATTTGTTTTAAATATAAACCTGTTGATTTTTATAATTTATTTCAATTATTTTACAAAGTATGCGATCTGATTTTTTTAATCGCGGTGTTTCTTTTATTCCTCGTTTCTTTTCCGTGCATTTGCTTTATTTATTTATTTTTGCTTGTTGCATTTAAATGCACATTTGATTTGTTGCCACATTATTATGTGTTAATGTATTTTTTAACATGTTTATCAACAAAAAGTGCGTTATTATAATTAATTATATAGCTGTGAAATATATACAAGAATTCCCAGCAAAAACAAAACGTTTTTATAACAATTTTCTATTACAATACATAATATCTTAAGCCACTTTGCTTACCAAGTAAATGTATCTCCATTTAAGCATTGTCAGATATTCACTAGAAAACAAGACAAAAACAGTAAGTAAGATATTAATTTACTTTTTTCTTTCAAACATAAATTTACAGACGGCTGGAAATTTTTAATAAAATAACTAGACATACCTATTCGGGTCTGCTCCCGTTTGCTGTGATGACGGGGGACTTAGTCCAAAGCACATTTTGAGGAATACTTACACATTTTACTTCTTATTTCTTTGAAATTAATTATGCATACACTATGGATTAAAAATGTCCCGACTGCGAACCTGATAAAACCCAGGTAAAAAGCAAATACAAATAAACCATTTTGATTTAGCAAAAGTTTACAAATAAATGCACTCCTTGCACACAACAAGCACGTCTAGTTACCATTCATATTTTGCGTGATTTAAGTTTTGTCGCATACATTTTGGAAGGCACACGATAAAAACAAAATAAGGCTTTTAATGTATGCCGACCTCATTCTCCGTTGAGGGCTTATCAATCATAATAAACGCTGTTAACTCTTCTCATTGAATGGTCTAAATCCAATGCTGGTAAAGAAATCAAATGTGCATTTAAACGCAACAAGCAAGCCGTAAAGCAATGGATGCAGGCAAACAAACGAGGAATAGCACATACACCACGATTAGATCATCGGGTCGCATACTTTGGAATTAATAAGAAATAATTATTCAGTCTAAAGAAATAAGAAGTAAAATGTCTAAGTATTTCTCCAAATGTGCACACTCATTACAATAAACGGGAGCAGACACGAATAGTTATGTATGTCTCGTTATTTTATTTAAAATTGATAAGCTGTCTAACATATGATATATTTTGATAATACGAAATGCTAAAAAAATAATATAACACCAATCGACAATATCTGTTATTGTTATTTTTACAAGTAAATTCATGTGTAGGAGAAAACAAAGCAGCTGTCAGTCCATACTATATTGAGTGGCCATCGTAGTGGTGCAACCTGAACGATGTTTTCCCTACTTCCGGTCAAAGCCGCCATTTTGTGAAATAGGCATATAGGTGACGCTGGAGCACGCGGCCATTGTCTCTGTTCAACAAAACAAGTATATATATACACATACGCATATTTTTCCTCAATCAATCACCGAATACAAGGTGCAATTCGATGCCAACTGACCCTTCTCTCTGGTTTCATGTTTGTAAGGAAAATTAAGGGGGAAATTACGATAGCATTTCAGCCAAACATTCATTCGTGCCACGCTGCTTTTCTTTGAACGAAAAAAAACCCTCTGCTCCCCCTACACAATTTCTTCTCCTGTTATTTTATGCTTAAAACAAGCAAATAAATCTGACTACAGGGTAAGAAAAAATTCGTGAACTTTTCCCATAAACACTTAATTCAAGAAAAATTGTCCCACCCCACTGGCCATTTTTTATCCACAATACACATTCGATGTCTGCAGGCACCATTGTCTTTGTTCAACGCAAACAATTCTGTTGCGTTTTTCTTTGAACGAAGTGCTCCGCCTAGATAATTTGACCCATATTCACATGGGTTTGTTTCTCGTTTTTTTTCTTTGAGAACAATCTATATAGCGCCTTCCACAATCGTTTTGGTGTTAGCTTTACGTAAAATAGAAACACAGAAAAGTACTGAGCGATGGAGAGACCACGAACGCGGAACGTATTATGGACCACGGACTGGCAAACAAACTGGCAACCACGCACTAAAGAAGCAAACTCTGATTTTAAACTCACCTTATTTGTCCCCGGAAAGCGCCAGAGTCGATGCACGGAGTGGACGGAACAAGCCTCGCTTCCATAGCCGAAGGTCAAAAATCCATTTAAACGTGTAGTCCCCGGTGTCCACTCGATCTTACCCAAAAAGCCGAGAAGCGATACCGCAATGGCATCCGGAGAAGGCGCTGGCTGTCGGGATGGAGGTTAGCGGGTCAGAGGTCCGGCACTGAAGGTCTGCGTTCATTATTCACCGTGTGCATTTCACTCTATATCCACTTTCTAATGTATAGCACTTGATAAGGATTAACAGTTTAAAAACAGAAATGCAAGACATCAGAAAATACATTTATTTTTTACTTTCATAACATGAGAGGTGTCATACAATAACAAATATGAGCTTTAAAATCACATTCCTAAGTTAAAAATATACATAAAAATAGATATATGGATCATTACACAAATCACTACTCAAAGGACCTATGTTAAATAACTGCTTCAATATTAATTAACAATAACATTTGGCCAAGGCAGTCCTTGTAAATAGACATATAAATAGACAAATAAAATCATGACATATATGCCGTAGAGCCTGAGATAGAGAAAAATAATAAGGAATTCTGCTTTTACTACCATCTCAGAAATATTGCCAGAATTAGAGGTTTTGTCTCAAGACAGGACTTAGAGAAACTTGTTCATGCTTTCATCACCAGCAGGGCCGATTATTGCAATGGTCAATGGATTTAAAAAGTACTGTTTCTTGTTTAAAAACCACTTCATGGCTACAATACATGACAGATATGCTAATCGAATATGAAACCGATTACTCGGATCAATAGGATCAGGTCATTTAGAAAAAACAAGGGTTCACTCAAAACAAGGTGCCTCAGCATTCAGTTATTATCAGCTTTCAGAAGAGATCAGATGTGCTTCAACAGTAGACACTTTTAAATCTAGATTAAAAACACATCAGTTTAACTTTGCATTTACTGAATGATTTAAAACAGTACGAATAAAACAGTACAAAAGAATAAAACAGTATGAACCTTACCTGTTATAAAGGGAATGAAGCTTACGGTATGGTGCTTACCTGCAGAAATAAATAAAGTACAATAAGAACACACAGAACTTCAATTTTCAAAATTATTTTAACATTAAATGATGATTATTTTACTGGTTTACCTGTTTGTGATTACCACAGGATCCCGTCACCTGGCTGCGGTCTTCATTTGGTGAACGGTTCTTCACTCATAATTGACCTATACAAGAAATAGAGAAGAATAATAAGCAATTCTGCTTTTACATGTAGATGTGTGCCCCAAGAACACAGACACACCGGCTCCAAAAAGTTTAAACAGTACACATTTCTGTTATTTTAATGTGGCAAATGTGTCAGCTTTAAAAGAAGCATACATTACCTTTTAAAGAGGAAATACCTTTTGCATGAAATACCTTTACTCCCAGCATAAGCAAGCAATTTTCAAAATGCTTTTAAAAGTAAATAGTGATTATTTTACTTGTTTACCTGTTTGTGATTACCATGGAATCCTGTCACCATCATTTTTAAGCTTGTAAAGCAAATAATGAAATATTGACTTAGTAGGAAAAAATATTTTGGAAGTATCGTGATAAATGATGAAGAAAATATTTTGCAAAGTGATGGTTAGCACACGGTTGATGGTACCTATTAAATTCCATCATATTTTTTTATTCCTACTATGGAAGTCAATGGTGACTATCTGCTGTGGGTTTACCATCATTCCTCAAAATACCTTCTTTTGTGTTACTCAGAAAAAAACTAATCCTCGTGTTGTTGTAAGCCTGTATGCATGAGTAAATGATGACAGAATTATCATCATAAATTGAAATATCCCTTTAAACTGTATTTCCCCCCTTAAACCTAAACTTATTTTCCTACAGCAAGTCATTTAGGTAATCAAGAAAATACTTTACCCGTTGTCTTTGTGAGTTAAACAAATACAGCTACGCTTCCAGGTCTGTCGACGTTGCTGTGGTTTTTCGACAGCTGTAGTATGAAGGGTAGCGAATGAATGAATACATTGCAAAAAATCATTTCTTACTTGTTATTTCGAACTGTTTTAACTATACAAATATCTAGAAAGTCTTAAAATAAGATGCATTTTTTGATGAGCAAAATGCCCTAAGAAAATAAACCTAGCCTTTAGGGAGAAAAAACTCAGAATTTGGGCTTAAAACAAGCAAATAAATCTGCCAAAGGGGTAAGAAACAAATCTAGATATAAACACTTAATTCAAGAAAAATTGTCGTAGCCCATTGGCAGATTTGTTGGCTTGTTTAATGTACATGCATGTACAATATTTCAATTTGTCTTGTATTTATTAGCATTTTGTATTGCCCAACGCTGTCTAGGTTGTTTAACTGTTGTCATTTTCTTATAAAAGCCTTTATAATTTATTAGTTTGGATGATTGCCATTCCCGAGAACCTCTTATATTGGAAGTAAAAGAATCATCTAAGCATTATTTTGTGCTCTTAGACATGTAGCCGTTTGATTGTGGTTCTATTTAATGGCTAGTCTATTCGTTTGGAATGGTCAAACGGCTATTAGATTTTCACTGACAGCCCAAATTAAGCCTTGTTTTAGCCTAGACACTTATTCGCTGTCTATTAAAAGTTATGTAGTCGTTGAATAGCCGCTTTTTTGATGACTAATGTATTCTTGGGCCGTGGTTAGACGTCTCTTGGATTTTACGTAAAACGACAAGCGAATCTATTTTTAACACAAAGGTCAGGGGAGAGCGCGAACGCAGTCCCCCACTATCAGAAATTTTGCAGTCGAGATTCCCACATTTGGGGAATTCGCAAAGGGTCAGCCCAACCGGAGTGCAATGGCTGAGCCTCGCCCTGGGTGAACCACCTTCATGATCATGGTGTCTCCCCTGCCAGGTAAGTATGAGCGACACCCTTTGAGGCCAGACGGCCGCATCTTCCTGTGACCGATCACATCGACGGCGCCCCCGGAGGCCGTCCGACTAACATTTCATTTACTGTGTGTGACCAGGTGGAAAGCGCACGAAGCCACGTCTGAGACCAAACATTCTTCGAGATCTACCCTGTTTTTATTCCGTTTCCAGCCCGGTTGAACCGTGTAGAGTGAAATATGTGAAACAATTTAAATCAAATGGATTTAAATTGCGCATTCAAATATATGGTTTCGTTATTACAAAGTAACTTTACGTGGAATAGAAACAAAAAAAAATGTACAGAGCAATCAAGAAACAACGAAAGCATAGCAATTTTAGAACGTGGATAAATAAAAACACAGGGCTCAATGACTTACCCGTTGTCGTTGTGAGTTAAACAAGTACAGCTATGCTTCCAGGTCTGTCGACGTTGCTGTGGTTTTTCGACAGCTGTAGTATGAAGGGTAGTGAAAAAAGTTTTCAGGTGTTTTTAACATTCCAATCGGTCTCGTTCGCTTTTGTTGCGCCTTCAGCTGTGTCGAGGATGTTTAATTCGTCCTCGTATCACCTCCGCAAACTTGTAAAGAAATTAATTAAATACATTACAAAAACATTTCTTTATCAGCGTGTTCATTTCCACGCAAGCTTTTCGTTAAACCAATAAAGCCAACGAAATCACAGCAATTTTAAAACACACGGATTAGAAAAAACACCGTCATTCACGCACAAAAGAAGCAAATTCTTTTTTTTATCGCGACTTATTTATCCCCGAGATGGGGAGCGCACCATTCATGGAAACACTGCAATACCATGTTGATGCATGGAGTGGAAGGAGCAAGCTCCGCTTCCATTTCCGAAGGTCAAAAATCCATTTAACATATAGTCCCCGGATAGGAGACGTATCAGACATTAAACTGATAAGAACAGATACTACACTTGATCTTAGCCAAAAGGCCGAGAAGCGATACCGGAATAGACGCAGCCAAAGGGGGAGCCGGCGAAGGCGCTGGCTTTTGGGGTGGAGGCTAGCGGGCATTTAACTCTATACGTTCTCATTGTATAACCCAGAGGTAGAACGTTGAGCTAGCAAATCAGAAGTTCATGTTTTAATGCAGGATCTGATCCACGCTCATGAGAGAGAGAGAGAGAGATAGAGAGAATTTAGAATTTTCAAAAAACCTTTATTACAAATTAAAACATTTTCATAACCTCAAATCAGAAAAAACAAAGAAAAAAATATATATAGTAACGGAAATAACAAAAAAATAAGCCAACATAGGAGCAAAGAACAAATCATCTTCAATAACCAGACACAGAGCTCCTCCATAATACCAAATCAATTCAAAAGAAAGAAGATCATTCATTGCTTTAAAGTATCTAAAACCAATAAGGATTCTAGATTTAACTTATTTTAAAAACTGCTAATGTATCATGGCTTCCGGGTCTGTCAACGTTGCTGTGGTTTTTCGACAGCTGTAATATGAAGGGTAGAGTGAAAAAAAATATTTAAGTGTTTTGAACATCCCAATTTGTTCGTTTACTTAGTATTTTCTTAATGTTTTCGAGTTAAAAAATAATTCTTAAATCGAGATACATTTACTTAATAAGCAAAGTGGCTTAGAATTTAAGTCTTGTTTACTGAAATAAATTCTAAAATGTAATAGGTTAAGGCTTAAAACAAGTAAAAATATCTGCCAGTGGGGTAAGAAAAATAAACCTAAATTGAGTTTATTATTGAATTAAGTTGAAACTAGAATTAAGTTTATTTTTCTTACCCCGCTGGCAGATATTTTTTATTTGTTTTAAATATAAACCTGTTGATTTTTATAATTTATTTCAATTATTTTACAAAGTATGCGATCTGATTTTTTTAATCGCGGTGTTTCTTTTATTCCTCGTTTCTTTTCCGTGCATTTGCTTTATTTATTTATTTTTGCTTGTTGCATTTAAATGCACATTTGATTTGTTGCCACATTATTATGTGTTAATGTATTTTTTAACATGTTTATCAACAAAAAGTGCGTTATTATAATTAATTATATAGCTGTGAAATATATACAAGAATTCCCAGCAAAAACAAAACGTTTTTATAACAATTTTCTATTACAATACATAATATCTTAAGCCACTTTGCTTACCAAGTAAATGTATCTCCATTTAAGCATTGTCAGATATTCACTAGAAAACAAGACAAAAACAGTAAGTAAGATATTAATTTACTTTTTTCTTTCAAACATAAATTTACAGACGGCTGGAAATTTTTAATAAAATAACTAGACATACCTATTCGGGTCTGCTCCCGTTTGCTGTGATGACGGGGGACTTAGTCCAAAGCACATTTTGAGGAATACTTACACATTTTACTTCTTATTTCTTTGAAATTAATTATGCATACACTATGGATTAAAAATGTCCCGACTGCGAACCTGATAAAACCCAGGTAAAAAGCAAATACAAATAAACCATTTTGATTTAGCAAAAGTTTACAAATAAATGCACTCCTTGCACACAACAAGCACGTCTAGTTACCATTCATATTTTGCGTGATTTAAGTTTCGTCGCATACATTTTGGAAGGCACACGATAAAAACAAAATAAGGCTTTTAATGTATGCCGACCTCATTCTCCGTTGAGGGCTTATCAATCATAATAAACGCTGTTAACTCTTCTCATTGAATGGTCTAAATCCAATGCTGGTAAAGAAATCAAATGTGCATTTAAACGCAACAAGCAAGCCGTAAAGCAATGGATGCAGGCAAACAAACGAGGAATAGCACATACACCACGATTAGATCATCGGGTCGCATACTTTGGAATTAATAAGAAATAATTATTCAGTCTAAAGAAATAAGAAGTAAAATGTCTAAGTATTTCTCCAAATGTGCACACTCATTACAATAAACGGGAGCAGACACGAATAGTTATGTATGTCTCGTTATTTTATTTAAAATTGATAAGCTGTCTAACATATGATATATTTTGATAATACGAAATGCTAAAAAAATAATATAACACCAATCGACAATATCTGTTATTGTTATTTTTACAAGTAAATTCATGTGTAGGAGAAAACAAAGCAGCTGTCAGTCCATACTATATTGAGTGGCCATCGTAGTGGTGCAACCTGAACGATGTTTTCCCTACTTCCGGTCAAAGCCGCCATTTTGTGAAATAGGCATATAGGTGACGCTGGAGCACGCGGCCATTGTCTCTGTTCAACAAAACAAGTGTATATATACACGTACGCATATTTTTCCTCAATCAATCACCGAATACAAGGTGCAATTCGATGCCAACTGACCCTTCTCTCTGGTTTCATGTTTGTAAGGAAAATTAAGGGGGAAATTACGATAGCATTTCAGCCAAACATTCATTCGTGCCACGCTGCTTTTCTTTGAACGAAAAAAAACCCTCTGCTCCCCCTACACAATTTCTTCTCCTGTTATTTTATGCTTAAAACAAGCAAATAAATCTGACTACAGGGTAAGAAAAAATTCGTGAACTTTTCCCATAAACACTTAATTCAAGAAAAATTGTCCCACCCCACTGGCCATTTTTTATCCACAATACACATTCGATGTCTGCAGGCACCATTGTCTTTGTTCAACGCAAACAATTCTGTTGCGTTTTTCTTTGAACGAAGTGCTCCGCCTAGATAATTTGACCCATATTCACATGGGTTTGTTTCTCGTTTTTTTTCTTTGAGAACAATCTATATAGCGCCTTCCACAATCGTTTTGGTGTTAGCTTTACGTAAAATAGAAACACAGAAAAGTACTGAGCGATGGAGAGACCACGAACGCGGAACGTATTATGGACCACGGACTGGCAAACAAACTGGCAACCACGCACTAAAGAAGCAAACTCTGATTTTAAACTCACCTTATTTGTCCCCGGAAAGCGCCAGAGTCGATGCACGGAGTGGACGGAACAAGCCTCGCTTCCATAGCCGAAGGTCAAAAATCCATTTAAACGTGTAGTCCCCGGTGTCCACTCGATCTTACCCAAAAAGCCGAGAAGCGATACCGCAATGGCATCCGGAGAAGGCGCTGGCTGTCGGGATGGAGGTTAGCGGGTCAGAGGTCCGGCACTGAAGGTCTGCGTTCATTATTCACCGTGTGCATTTCACTCTATATCCACTTTCTAATGTATAGCACTTGATAAGGATTAACAGTTTAAAAACAGAAATGCAAGACATCAGAAAATACATTTATTTTTTACTTTCATAACATGAGAGGTGTCATACAATAACAAATATGAGCTTTAAAATCACATTCCTAAGTTAAAAATATACATAAAAATAGATATATGGATCATTACACAAATCACTACTCAAAGGACCTATGTTAAATAACTGCTTCAATATTAATTAACAATAACATTTGGCCAAGGCAGTCCTTGTAAATAGACATATAAATAGACAAATAAAATCATGACATATATGCCGTAGAGCCTGAGATAGAGAAAAATAATAAGGAATTCTGCTTTTACTACCATCTCAGAAATATTGCCAGAATTAGAGGTTTTGTCTCAAGACAGGACTTAGAGAAACTTGTTCATGCTTTCATCACCAGCAGGGCCGATTATTGCAATGGTCAATGGATTTAAAAAGTACTGTTTCTTGTTTAAAAACCACTTCATGGCTACAATACATGACAGATATGCTAATCGAATATGAAACCGATTACTCGGATCAATAGGATCAGGTCATTTAGAAAAAACAAGGGTTCACTCAAAACAAGGTGCCTCAGCATTCAGTTATTATCAGCTTTCAGAAGAGATCAGATGTGCTTCAACAGTAGACACTTTTAAATCTAGATTAAAAACACATCAGTTTAACTTTGCATTTACTGAATGATTTAAAACAGTACGAATAAAACAGTACAAAAGAATAAAACAGTATGAACCTTACCTGTTATAAAGGGAATGAAGCTTACGGTATGGTGCTTACCTGCAGAAATAAATAAAGTACAATAAGAACACACAGAACTTCAATTTTCAAAATTATTTTAACATTAAATGATGATTATTTTACTGGTTTACCTGTTTGTGATTACCACAGGATCCCGTCACCTGGCTGCGGTCTTCATTTGGTGAACGGTTCTTCACTCATAATTGACCTATACAAGAAATAGAGAAGAATAATAAGCAATTCTGCTTTTACATGTAGATGTGTGCCCCAAGAACACAGACACACCGGCTCCAAAAAGTTTAAACAGTACACATTTCTGTTATTTTAATGTGGCAAATGTGTCAGCTTTAAAAGAAGCATACATTACCTTTTAAAGAGGAAATACCTTTTGCATGAAATACCTTTACTCCCAGCATAAGCAAGCAATTTTCAAAATGCTTTTAAAAGTAAATAGTGATTATTTTACTTGTTTACCTGTTTGTGATTACCATGGAATCCTGTCACCATCATTTTTAAGCTTGTAAAGCAAATAATGAAATATTGACTTAGTAGGAAAAAATATTTTGGAAGTATCGTGATAAATGATGAAGAAAATATTTTGCAAAGTGATGGTTAGCACACGGTTGATGGTACCTATTAAATTCCATCATATTTTTTTATTCCTACTATGGAAGTCAATGGTGACTATCTGCTGTGGGTTTACCATCATTCCTCAAAATACCTTCTTTTGTGTTACTCAGAAAAAAACTAATCCTCGTGTTGTTGTAAGCCTGTATGCATGAGTAAATGATGACAGAATTATCATCATAAATTGAAATATCCCTTTAAACTGTATTTCCCCCCTTAAACCTAAACTTATTTTCCTACAGCAAGTCATTTAGGTAATCAAGAAAATACTTTACCCGTTGTCTTTGTGAGTTAAACAAATACAGCTACGCTTCCAGGTCTGTCGACGTTGCTGTGGTTTTTCGACAGCTGTAGTATGAAGGGTAGCGAATGAATGAATACATTGCAAAAAATCATTTCTTACTTGTTATTTCGAACTGTTTTAACTATACAAATATCTAGAAAGTCTTAAAATAAGATGCATTTTTTGATGAGCAAAATGCCCTAAGAAAATAAACCTAGCCTTTAGGGAGAAAAAACTCAGAATTTGGGCTTAAAACAAGCAAATAAATCTGCCAAAGGGGTAAGAAACAAATCTAGATATAAACACTTAATTCAAGAAAAATTGTCGTAGCCCATTGGCAGATTTGTTGGCTTGTTTAATGTACATGCATGTACAATATTTCAATTTGTCTTGTATTTATTAGCATTTTGTATTGCCCAACGCTGTCTAGGTTGTTTAACTGTTGTCATTTTCTTATAAAAGCCTTTATAATTTATTAGTTTGGATGATTGCCATTCCCGAGAACCTCTTATATTGGAAGTAAAAGAATCATCTAAGCATTATTTTGTGCTCTTAGACATGTAGCCGTTTGATTGTGGTTCTATTTAATGGCTAGTCTATTCGTTTGGAATGGTCAAACGGCTATTAGATTTTGACTGACAGCCCAAATTAAGCCTTGTTTTAGCCTAGACACTTATTCGCTGTCTATTAAAAGTTATGTAGTCGTTGAATAGCCGCTTTTTTGATGACTAATGTATTCTTGGGCCGTGGTTAGACGTCTCTTGGATTTTACGTAAAACGACAAGCGAATCTATTTTTAACACAAAGGTCAGGGGAGAGCGCGAACGCAGTCCCCCACTATCAGAAATTTTGCAGTCGAGATTCCCACATTTGGGGAATTCGCAAAGGGTCAGCCCAACCGGAGTGCAATGGCTGAGCCTCGCCCTGGGTGAACCACCTTCATGATCATGGTGTCTCCCCTGCCAGGTAAGTATGAGCGACACCCTTTGAGGCCAGACGGCCGCATCTTCCTGTGACCGATCACATCGACGGCGCCCCCGGAGGCCGTCCGACTAACATTTCATTTACTGTGTGTGACCAGGTGGAAAGCGCACGAAGCCACGTCTGAGACCAAACATTCTTCGAGATCTACCCTGTTTTTATTCCGTTTCCAGCCCGGTTGAACCGTGTAGAGTGAAATATGTGAAACAATTTAAATCAAATGGATTTAAATTGCGCATTCAAATATATGGTTTCGTTATTACAAAGTAACTTTACGTGGAATAGAAACAAAAAAAAATGTACAGAGCAATCAAGAAACAACGAAAGCATAGCAATTTTAGAACGTGGATAAATAAAAACACAGGGCTCAATGACTTACCCGTTGTCGTTGTGAGTTAAACAAGTACAGCTATGCTTCCAGGTCTGTCGACGTTGCTGTGGTTTTTCGACAGCTGTAGTATGAAGGGTAGTGAAAAAAGTTTTCAGGTGTTTTTAACATTCCAATCGGTCTCGTTCGCTTTTGTTGCGCCTTCAGCTGTGTCGAGGATGTTTAATTCGTCCTCGTATCACCTCCGCAAACTTGTAAAGAAATTAATTAAATACATTACAAAAACATTTCTTTATCAGCGTGTTCATTTCCACGCAAGCTTTTCGTTAAACCAATAAAGCCAACGAAATCACAGCAATTTTAAAACACACGGATTAGAAAAAACACCGTCATTCACGCACAAAAGAAGCAAATTCTTTTTTTTATACTTGACTTATTTATCCCCGAGATGGGGAGCGCACCATTCATGGAAACACTGCAATACCATGTTGATGCATGGAGTGGAAGGAGCAAGCTCCGCTTCCATTTCCGAAGGTCAAAAATCCATTTAACATATAGTCCCCGGATAGGAGACGTATCAGACATTAAACTGATAAGAACAGATACTACACTTGATCTTAGCCAAAAGGCCGAGAAGCGATACCGGAATAGACGCAGCCAAAGGGGGAGCCGGCGAAGGCGCTGGCTTTTGGGGTGGAGGCTAGCGGGCATTTAACTCTATACGTTCTCATTGTATAACCCAGAGGTAGAACGTTGAGCTAGCAAATCAGAAGTTCATGTTTTAATGCAGGATCTGATCCACGCTCATGAGAGAGAGAGAGAGAGATAGAGAGAATTTAGAATTTTCAAAAAACCTTTATTACAAATTAAAACATTTTCATAACCTCAAATCAGAAAAAACAAAGAAAAAAATATATATAGTAACGGAAATAACAAAAAAATAAGCCAACATAGGAGCAAAGAACAAATCATCTTCAATAACCAGACACAGAGCTCCTCCATAATACCAAATCAATTCAAAAGAAAGAAGATCATTCATTGCTTTAAAGTATCTAAAACCAATAAGGATTCTAGATTTAACTTATTTTAAAAACTGCTAATGTATCATGGCTTCCGGGTCTGTCAACGTTGCTGTGGTTTTTCGACAGCTGTAATATGAAGGGTAGAGTGAAAAAAAATATTTAAGTGTTTTGAACATCCCAATTTGTTCGTTTACTTAGTATTTTCTTAATGTTTTCGAGTTAAAAAATAATTCTTAAATCGAGATACATTTACTTAATAAGCAAAGTGGCTTAGAATTTAAGTCTTGTTTACTGAAATAAATTCTAAAATGTAATAGGTTAAGGCTTAAAACAAGTAAAAATATCTGCCAGTGGGGTAAGAAAAATAAACCTAAATTGAGTTTATTATTGAATTAAGTTGAAACTAGAATTAAGTTTATTTTTCTTACCCCGCTGGCAGATATTTTTTATTTGTTTTAAATATAAACCTGTTGATTTTTATAATTTATTTCAATTATTTTACAAAGTATGCGATCTGATTTTTTTAATCGCGGTGTTTCTTTTATTCCTCGTTTCTTTTCCGTGCATTTGCTTTATTTATTTATTTTTGCTTGTTGCATTTAAATGCACATTTGATTTGTTGCCACATTATTATGTGTTAATGTATTTTTTAACATGTTTATCAACAAAAAGTGCGTTATTATAATTAATTATATAGCTGTGAAATATATACAAGAATTCCCAGCAAAAACAAAACGTTTTTATAACAATTTTCTATTACAATACATAATATCTTAAGCCACTTTGCTTACCAAGTAAATGTATCTCCATTTAAGCATTGTCAGATATTCACTAGAAAACAAGACAAAAACAGTAAGTAAGATATTAATTTACTTTTTTCTTTCAAACATAAATTTACAGACGGCTGGAAATTTTTAATAAAATAACTAGCCATACCTATTCGGGTCTGCTCCCGTTTGCTGTGATGACGGGGGACTTAGTCCAAAGCACATTTTGAGCAATACTTACACATTTTACTTCTTATTTCTTTGAAATTAATTATGCATACACTATGGATTAAAAATGTCCCGACTGCGAACCTGATAAAACCCAGGTAAAAAGCAAATACAAATAAACCATTTTGATTTAGCAAAAGTTTACAAATAAATGCACTCCTTGCACACAACAAGCACGTCTAGTTACCATTCATATTTTGCGTGATTTAAGTTTCGTCGCATACATTTTGGAAGGCACACGATAAAAACAAAATAAGGCTTTTAATGTATGCCGACCTCATTCTCCGTTGAGGGCTTATCAATCATAATAAACGCTGTTAACTCTTCTCATTGAATGGTCTAAATCCAATGCTGGTAAAGAAATCAAATGTGCATTTAAACGCAACAAGCAAGCCGTAAAGCAATGGATGCAGGCAAACAAACGAGGAATAGCACATACACCACGATTAGATCATCGGGTCGCATACTTTGGAATTAATAAGAAATAATTATTCAGTCTAAAGAAATAAGAAGTAAAATGTCTAAGTATTTCTCCAAATGTGCACACTCATTACAATAAACGGGAGCAGACACGAATAGTTATGTATGTCTCGTTATTTTATTTAAAATTGATAAGCTGTCTAACATATGATATATTTTGATAATACGAAATGCTAAAAAAATAATATAACACCAATCGACAATATCTGTTATTGTTATTTTTACAAGTAAATTCATGTGTAGGAGAAAACAAAGCAGCTGTCAGTCCATACTATATTGAGTGGCCATCGTAGTGGTGCAACCTGAACGATGTTTTCCCTACTTCCGGTCAAAGCCGCCATTTTGTGAAATAGGCATATAGGTGACGCTGGAGCACGCGGCCATTGTCTCTGTTCAACAAAACAAGTGTATATATACACGTACGCATATTTTTCCTCAATCAATCACCGAATACAAGGTGCAATTCGATGCCAACTGACCCTTCTCTCTGGTTTCATGTTTGTAAGGAAAATTAAGGGGGAAATTACGATAGCATTTCAGCCAAACATTCATTCGTGCCACGCTGCTTTTCTTTGAACGAAAAAAAACCCTCTGCTCCCCCTACACAATTTCTTCTCCTGTTATTTTATGCTTAAAACAAGCAAATAAATCTGACTACAGGGTAAGAAAAAATTCGTGAACTTTTCCCATAAACACTTAATTCAAGAAAAATTGTCCCACCCCACTGGCCATTTTTTATCCACAATACACATTCGATGTCTGCAGGCACCATTGTCTTTGTTCAACGCAAACAATTCTGTTGCGTTTTTCTTTGAACGAAGTGCTCCGCCTAGATAATTTGACCCATATTCACATGGGTTTGTTTCTCGTTTTTTTTCTTTGAGAACAATCTATATAGCGCCTTCCACAATCGTTTTGGTGTTAGCTTTACGTAAAATAGAAACACAGAAAAGTACTGAGCGATGGAGAGACCACGAACGCGGAACGTATTATGGACCACGGACTGGCAAACAAACTGGCAACCACGCACTAAAGAAGCAAACTCTGATTTTAAACTCACCTTATTTGTCCCCGGAAAGCGCCAGAGTCGATGCACGGAGTGGACGGAACAAGCCTCGCTTCCATAGCCGAAGGTCAAAAATCCATTTAAACGTGTAGTCCCCGGTGTCCACTCGATCTTACCCAAAAAGCCGAGAAGCGATACCGCAATGGCATCCGGAGAAGGCGCTGGCTGTCGGGATGGAGGTTAGCGGGTCAGAGGTCCGGCACTGAAGGTCTGCGTTCATTATTCACCGTGTGCATTTCACTCTATATCCACTTTCTAATGTATAGCACTTGATAAGGATTAACAGTTTAAAAACAGAAATGCAAGACATCAGAAAATACATTTATTTTTTACTTTCATAACATGAGAGGTGTCATACAATAACAAATATGAGCTTTAAAATCACATTCCTAAGTTAAAAATATACATAAAAATAGATATATGGATCATTACACAAATCACTACTCAAAGGACCTATGTTAAATAACTGCTTCAATATTAATTAACAATAACATTTGGCCAAGGCAGTCCTTGTAAATAGACATATAAATAGACAAATAAAATCATGACATATATGCCGTAGAGCCTGAGATAGAGAAAAATAATAAGGAATTCTGCTTTTACTACCATCTCAGAAATATTGCCAGAATTAGAGGTTTTGTCTCAAGACAGGACTTAGAGAAACTTGTTCATGCTTTCATCACCAGCAGGGCCGATTATTGCAATGGTCAATGGATTTAAAAAGTACTGTTTCTTGTTTAAAAACCACTTCATGGCTACAATACATGACAGATATGCTAATCGAATATGAAACCGATTACTCGGATCAATAGGATCAGGTCATTTAGAAAAAACAAGGGTTCACTCAAAACAAGGTGCCTCAGCATTCAGTTATTATCAGCTTTCAGAAGAGATCAGATGTGCTTCAACAGTAGACACTTTTAAATCTAGATTAAAAACACATCAGTTTAACTTTGCATTTACTGAATGATTTAAAACAGTACGAATAAAACAGTACAAAAGAATAAAACAGTATGAACCTTACCTGTTATAAAGGGAATGAAGCTTACGGTATGGTGCTTACCTGCAGAAATAAATAAAGTACAATAAGAACACACAGAACTTCAATTTTCAAAATTATTTTAACATTAAATGATGATTATTTTACTGGTTTACCTGTTTGTGATTACCACAGGATCCCGTCACCTGGCTGCGGTCTTCATTTGGTGAACGGTTCTTCACTCATAATTGACCTATACAAGAAATAGAGAAGAATAATAAGCAATTCTGCTTTTACATGTAGATGTGTGCCCCAAGAACACAGACACACCGGCTCCAAAAAGTTTAAACAGTACACATTTCTGTTATTTTAATGTGGCAAATGTGTCAGCTTTAAAAGAAGCATACATTACCTTTTAAAGAGGAAATACCTTTTGCATGAAATACCTTTACTCCCAGCATAAGCAAGCAATTTTCAAAATGCTTTTAAAAGTAAATAGTGATTATTTTACTTGTTTACCTGTTTGTGATTACCATGGAATCCTGTCACCATCATTTTTAAGCTTGTAAAGCAAATAATGAAATATTGACTTAGTAGGAAAAAATATTTTGGAAGTATCGTGATAAATGATGAAGAAAATATTTTGCAAAGTGATGGTTAGCACACGGTTGATGGTACCTATTAAATTCCATCATATTTTTTTATTCCTACTATGGAAGTCAATGGTGACTATCTGCTGTGGGTTTACCATCATTCCTCAAAATACCTTCTTTTGTGTTACTCAGAAAAAAACTAATCCTCGTGTTGTTGTAAGCCTGTATGCATGAGTAAATGATGACAGAATTATCATCATAAATTGAAATATCCCTTTAAACTGTATTTCCCCCCTTAAACCTAAACTTATTTTCCTACAGCAAGTCATTTAGGTAATCAAGAAAATACTTTACCCGTTGTCTTTGTGAGTTAAACAAATACAGCTACGCTTCCAGGTCTGTCGACGTTGCTGTGGTTTTTCGACAGCTGTAGTATGAAGGGTAGCGAATGAATGAATACATTGCAAAAAATCATTTCTTACTTGTTATTTCGAACTGTTTTAACTATACAAATATCTAGAAAGTCTTAAAATAAGATGCATTTTTTGATGAGCAAAATGCCCTAAGAAAATAAACCTAGCCTTTAGGGAGAAAAAACTCAGAATTTGGGCTTAAAACAAGCAAATAAATCTGCCAAAGGGGTAAGAAACAAATCTAGATATAAACACTTAATTCAAGAAAAATTGTCGTAGCCCATTGGCAGATTTGTTGGCTTGTTTAATGTACATGCATGTACAATATTTCAATTTGTCTTGTATTTATTAGCATTTTGTATTGCCCAACGCTGTCTAGGTTGTTTAACTGTTGTCATTTTCTTATAAAAGCCTTTATAATTTATTAGTTTGGATGATTGCCATTCCCGAGAACCTCTTATATTGGAAGTAAAAGAATCATCTAAGCATTATTTTGTGCTCTTAGACATGTAGCCGTTTGATTGTGGTTCTATTTAATGGCTAGTCTATTCGTTTGGAATGGTCAAACGGCTATTAGATTTTGACTGACAGCCCAAATTAAGCCTTGTTTTAGCCTAGACACTTATTCGCTGTCTATTAAAAGTTATGTAGTCGTTGAATAGCCGCTTTTTTGATGACTAATGTATTCTTGGGCCGTGGTTAGACGTCTCTTGGATTTTACGTAAAACGACAAGCGAATCTATTTTTAACACAAAGGTCAGGGGAGAGCGCGAACGCAGTCCCCCACTATCAGAAATTTTGCAGTCGAGATTCCCACATTTGGGGAATTCGCAAAGGGTCAGCCCAACCGGAGTGCAATGGCTGAGCCTCGCCCTGGGTGAACCACCTTCATGATCATGGTGTCTCCCCTGCCAGGTAAGTATGAGCGACACCCTTTGAGGCCAGACGGCCGCATCTTCCTGTGACCGATCACATCGACGGCGCCCCCGGAGGCCGTCCGACTAACATTTCATTTACTGTGTGTGACCAGGTGGAAAGCGCACGAAGCCACGTCTGAGACCAAACATTCTTCGAGATCTACCCTGTTTTTATTCCGTTTCCAGCCCGGTTGAACCGTGTAGAGTGAAATATGTGAAACAATTTAAATCAAATGGATTTAAATTGCGCATTCAAATATATGGTTTCGTTATTACAAAGTAACTTTACGTGGAATAGAAACAAAAAAAAATGTACAGAGCAATCAAGAAACAACGAAAGCATAGCAATTTTAGAACGTGGATAAATAAAAACACAGGGCTCAATGACTTACCCGTTGTCGTTGTGAGTTAAACAAGTACAGCTATGCTTCCAGGTCTGTCGACGTTGCTGTGGTTTTTCGACAGCTGTAGTATGAAGGGTAGTGAAAAAAGTTTTCAGGTGTTTTTAACATTCCAATCGGTCTCGTTCGCTTTTGTTGCGCCTTCAGCTGTGTCGAGGATGTTTAATTCGTCCTCGTATCACCTCCGCAAACTTGTAAAGAAATTAATTAAATACATTACAAAAACATTTCTTTATCAGCGTGTTCATTTCCACGCAAGCTTTTCGTTAAACCAATAAAGCCAACGAAATCACAGCAATTTTAAAACACACGGATTAGAAAAAACACCGTCATTCACGCACAAAAGAAGCAAATTCTTTTTTTTATACTTGACTTATTTATCCCCGAGATGGGGAGCGCACCATTCATGGAAACACTGCAATACCATGTTGATGCATGGAGTGGAAGGAGCAAGCTCCGCTTCCATTTCCGAAGGTCAAAAATCCATTTAACATATAGTCCCCGGATAGGAGACGTATCAGACATTAAACTGATAAGAACAGATACTACACTTGATCTTAGCCAAAAGGCCGAGAAGCGATCCCGGAATAGACGCAGCCAAAGGGGGAGCCGGCGAAGGCGCTGGCTTTTGGGGTGGAGGCTAGCGGGCATTTAACTCTATACGTTCTCATTGTATAACCCAGAGGTAGAACGTTGAGCTAGCAAATCAGAAGTTCATGTTTTAATGCAGGATCTGATCCACGCTCATGAGAGAGAGAGAGAGAGAGAGAGAGATAGAGAGAATTTAGAATTTTCAAAAAACCTTTATTACAAATTAAAACATTTTCATAACCTCAAATCAGAAAAAACAAAGAAAAAAATATATATAGTAACGGAAATAACAAAAAAATAAGCCAACATAGGAGCAAAGAACAAATCATCTTCAATAACCAGACACAGAGCTCCTCCATAATACCAAATCAATTCAAAAGAAAGAAGATCATTCATTGCTTTAAAGTATCTAAAACCAATAAGGATTCTAGATTTAACTTATTTTAAAAACTGCTAATGTATCATGGCTTCCGGGTCTGTCAACGTTGCTGTGGTTTTTCGACAGCTGTAATATGAAGGGTAGAGTGAAAAAAAATATTTAAGTGTTTTGAACATCCCAATTTGTTCGTTTACTTAGTATTTTCTTAATGTTTTCGAGTTAAAAAATAATTCTTAAATCGAGATACATTTACTTAATAAGCAAAGTGGCTTAGAATTTAAGTCTTGTTTACTGAAATAAATTCTAAAATGTAATAGGTTAAGGCTTAAAACAAGTAAAAATATCTGCCAGTGGGGTAAGAAAAATAAACCTAAATTGAGTTTATTATTGAATTAAGTTGAAACTAGAATTAAGTTTATTTTTCTTACCCCGCTGGCAGATATTTTTTATTTGTTTTAAATATAAACCTGTTGATTTTTATAATTTATTTCAATTATTTTACAAAGTATGCGATCTGATTTTTTTAATCGCGGTGTTTCTTTTATTCCTCGTTTCTTTTCCGTGCATTTGCTTTATTTATTTATTTTTGCTTGTTGCATTTAAATGCACATTTGATTTGTTGCCACATTATTATGTGTTAATGTATTTTTTAACATGTTTATCAACAAAAAGTGCGTTATTATAATTAATTATATAGCTGTGAAATATATACAAGAATTCCCAGCAAAAACAAAACGTTTTTATAACAATTTTCTATTACAATACATAATATCTTAAGCCACTTTGCTTACCAAGTAAATGTATCTCCATTTAAGCATTGTCAGATATTCACTAGAAAACAAGACAAAAACAGTAAGTAAGATATTAATTTACTTTTTTCTTTCAAACATAAATTTACAGACGGCTGGAAATTTTTAATAAAATAACTAGCCATACCTATTCGGGTCTGCTCCCGTTTGCTGTGATGACGGGGGACTTAGTCCAAAGCACATTTTGAGCAATACTTACACATTTTACTTCTTATTTCTTTGAAATTAATTATGCATACACTATGGATTAAAAATGTCCCGACTGCGAACCTGATAAAACCCAGGTAAAAAGCAAATACAAATAAACCATTTTGATTTAGCAAAAGTTTACAAATAAATGCACTCCTTGCACACAACAAGCACGTCTAGTTACCATTCATATTTTGCGTGATTTAAGTTTCGTCGCATACATTTTGGAAGGCACACGATAAAAACAAAATAAGGCTTTTAATGTATGCCGACCTCATTCTCCGTTGAGGGCTTATCAATCATAATAAACGCTGTTAACTCTTCTCATTGAATGGTCTAAATCCAATGCTGGTAAAGAAATCAAATGTGCATTTAAACGCAACAAGCAAGCCGTAAAGCAATGGATGCAGGCAAACAAACGAGGAATAGCACATACACCACGATTAGATCATCGGGTCGCATACTTTGGAATTAATAAGAAATAATTATTCAGTCTAAAGAAATAAGAAGTAAAATGTCTAAGTATTTCTCCAAATGTGCACACTCATTACAATAAACGGGAGCAGACACGAATAGTTATGTATGTCTCGTTATTTTATTTAAAATTGATAAGCTGTCTAACATATGATATATTTTGATAATACGAAATGCTAAAAAAATAATATAACACCAATCGACAATATCTGTTATTGTTATTTTTACAAGTAAATTCATGTGTAGGAGAAAACAAAGCAGCTGTCAGTCCATACTATATTGAGTGGCCATCGTAGTGGTGCAACCTGAACGATGTTTTCCCTACTTCCGGTCAAAGCCGCCATTTTGTGAAATAGGCATATAGGTGACGCTGGAGCACGCGGCCATTGTCTCTGTTCAACAAAACAAGTATATATATACACATACGCATATTTTTCCTCAATCAATCACCGAATACAAGGTGCAATTCGATGCCAACTGACCCTTCTCTCTGGTTTCATGTTTGTAAGGAAAATTAAGGGGGAAATTACGATAGCATTTCAGCCAAACATTCATTCGTGCCACGCTGCTTTTCTTTGAACGAAAAAAAACCCTCTGCTCCCCCTACACAATTTCTTCTCCTGTTATTTTATGCTTAAAACAAGCAAATAAATCTGACTACAGGGTAAGAAAAAATTCGTGAACTTTTCCCATAAACACTTAATTCAAGAAAAATTGTCCCACCCCACTGGCCATTTTTTATCCACAATACACATTCGATGTCTGCAGGCACCATTGTCTTTGTTCAACGCAAACAATTCTGTTGCGTTTTTCTTTGAACGAAGTGCTCCGCCTAGATAATTTGACCCATATTCACATGGGTTTGTTTCTCGTTTTTTTTCTTTGAGAACAATCTATATAGCGCCTTCCACAATCGTTTTGGTGTTAGCTTTACGTAAAATAGAAACACAGAAAAGTACTGAGCGATGGAGAGACCACGAACGCGGAACGTATTATGGACCACGGACTGGCAAACAAACTGGCAACCACGCACTAAAGAAGCAAACTCTGATTTTAAACTCACCTTATTTGTCCCCGGAAAGCGCCAGAGTCGATGCACGGAGTGGACGGAACAAGCCTCGCTTCCATAGCCGAAGGTCAAAAATCCATTTAAACGTGTAGTCCCCGGTGTCCACTCGATCTTACCCAAAAAGCCGAGAAGCGATACCGCAATCCCTGATAGCAATAGGCTCCGGGGCGGATCCGCAACGGATCCAGACCGGAGCTGTCGGCTTCGGAGCAGATCCGTTGCAGATCCGTTCCGGAGCTTATTGCTATCAGGGATGGCATCCGGAGAAGGCGCTGGCTGTCGGGATGGAGGTTAGCGGGTCAGAGGTCCGGCACTGAAGGTCTGCGTTCATTATTCACCGTGTGCATTTCACTCTATATCCACTTTCTAATGTATAGCACTTGATAAGGATTAACAGTTTAAAAACAGAAATGCAAGACATCAGAAAATACATTTATTTTTTACTTTCATAACATGAGAGGTGTCATACAATAACAAATATGAGCTTTAAAATCACATTCCTAAGTTAAAAATATACATAAAAATAGATATATGGATCATTACACAAATCACTACTCAAAGGACCTATGTTAAATAACTGCTTCAATATTAATTAACAATAACATTTGGCCAAGGCAGTCCTTGTAAATAGACATATAAATAGACAAATAAAATCATGACATATATGCCGTAGAGCCTGAGATAGAGAAAAATAATAAGGAATTCTGCTTTTACTACCATCTCAGAAATATTGCCAGAATTAGAGGTTTTGTCTCAAGACAGGACTTAGAGAAACTTGTTCATGCTTTCATCACCAGCAGGGCCGATTATTGCAATGGTCAATGGATTTAAAAAGTACTGTTTCTTGTTTAAAAACCACTTCATGGCTACAATACATGACAGATATGCTAATCGAATATGAAACCGATTACTCGGATCAATAGGATCAGGTCATTTAGAAAAAACAAGGGTTCACTCAAAACAAGGTGCCTCAGCATTCAGTTATTATCAGCTTTCAGAAGAGATCAGATGTGCTTCAACAGTAGACACTTTTAAATCTAGATTAAAAACACATCA
The DNA here is from genome assembly GCF_030506205.2 of Paramisgurnus dabryanus. Lineage (NCBI taxonomy): Eukaryota > Metazoa > Chordata > Actinopteri > Cypriniformes > Cobitidae > Paramisgurnus > Paramisgurnus dabryanus. Next base: position 42,273,484 of record NC_133345.1, on the reverse strand, counting down.
GTTTAACTTTGCATTTACTGAATGATTTAAAACAGTACGAATAAAACAGTACAAAAGAATAAAACAGTATGAACCTTACCTGTTATAAAGGGAATGAAGCTTACGGTATGGTGCTTACCTGCAGAAATAAATAAAGTACAATAAGAACACACAGAACTTCAATTTTCAAAATTATTTTAACATTAAATGATGATTATTTTACTGGTTTACCTGTTTGTGATTACCACAGGATCCCGTCACCTGGCTGCGGTCTTCATTTGGTGAACGGTTCTTCACTCATAATTGACCTATACAAGAAATAGAGAAGAATAATAAGCAATTCTGCTTTTACATGTAGATGTGTGCCCCAAGAACACAGACACACCGGCTCCAAAAAGTTTAAACAGTACACATTTCTGTTATTTTAATGTGGCAAATGTGTCAGCTTTAAAAGAAGCATACATTACCTTTTAAAGAGGAAATACCTTTTGCATGAAATACCTTTACTCCCAGCATAAGCAAGCAATTTTCAAAATGCTTTTAAAAGTAAATAGTGATTATTTTACTTGTTTACCTGTTTGTGATTACCATGGAATCCTGTCACCATCATTTTTAAGCTTGTAAAGCAAATAATGAAATATTGACTTAGTAGGAAAAAATATTTTGGAAGTATCGTGATAAATGATGAAGAAAATATTTTGCAAAGTGATGGTTAGCACACGGTTGATGGTACCTATTAAATTCCATCATATTTTTTTATTCCTACTATGGAAGTCAATGGTGACTATCTGCTGTGGGTTTACCATCATTCCTCAAAATACCTTCTTTTGTGTTACTCAGAAAAAAACTAATCCTCGTGTTGTTGTAAGCCTGTATGCATGAGTAAATGATGACAGAATTATCATCATAAATTGAAATATCCCTTTAAACTGTATTTCCCCCCTTAAACCTAAACTTATTTTCCTACAGCAAGTCATTTAGGTAATCAAGAAAATACTTTACCCGTTGTCTTTGTGAGTTAAACAAATACAGCTACGCTTCCAGGTCTGTCGACGTTGCTGTGGTTTTTCGACAGCTGTAGTATGAAGGGTAGCGAATGAATGAATACATTGCAAAAAATCATTTCTTACTTGTTATTTCGAACTGTTTTAACTATACAAATATCTAGAAAGTCTTAAAATAAGATGCATTTTTTGATGAGCAAAATGCCCTAAGAAAATAAACCTAGCCTTTAGGGAGAAAAAACTCAGAATTTGGGCTTAAAACAAGCAAATAAATCTGCCAAAGGGGTAAGAAACAAATCTAGATATAAACACTTAATTCAAGAAAAATTGTCGTAGCCCATTGGCAGATTTGTTGGCTTGTTTAATGTACATGCATGTACAATATTTCAATTTGTCTTGTATTTATTAGCATTTTGTATTGCCCAACGCTGTCTAGGTTGTTTAACTGTTGTCATTTTCTTATAAAAGCCTTTATAATTTATTAGTTTGGATGATTGCCATTCCCGAGAACCTCTTATATTGGAAGTAAAAGAATCATCTAAGCATTATTTTGTGCTCTTAGACATGTAGCCGTTTGATTGTGGTTCTATTTAATGGCTAGTCTATTCGTTTGGAATGGTCAAACGGCTATTAGATTTTCACTGACAGCCCAAATTAAGCCTTGTTTTAGCCTAGACACTTATTCGCTGTCTATTAAAAGTTATGTAGTCGTTGAATAGCCGCTTTTTTGATGACTAATGTATTCTTGGGCCGTGGTTAGACGTCTCTTGGATTTTACGTAAAACGACAAGCGAATCTATTTTTAACACAAAGGTCAGGGGAGAGCGCGAACGCAGTCCCCCACTATCAGAAATTTTGCAGTCGAGATTCCCACATTTGGGGAATTCGCAAAGGGTCAGCCCAACCGGAGTGCAATGGCTGAGCCTCGCCCTGGGTGAACCACCTTCATGATCATGGTGTCTCCCCTGCCAGGTAAGTATGAGCGACACCCTTTGAGGCCAGACGGCCGCATCTTCCTGTGACCGATCACATCGACGGCGCCCCCGGAGGCCGTCCGACTAACATTTCATTTACTGTGTGTGACCAGGTGGAAAGCGCACGAAGCCACGTCTGAGACCAAACATTCTTCGAGATCTACCCTGTTTTTATTCCGTTTCCAGCCCGGTTGAACCGTGTAGAGTGAAATATGTGAAACAATTTAAATCAAATGGATTTAAATTGCGCATTCAAATATATGGTTTCGTTATTACAAAGTAACTTTACGTGGAATAGAAACAAAGAAATGTACAGAGCAATCAAGAAACAACGAAAGCATAGCAATTTTAGAACGTGGATAAATAAAAACACAGGGCTCAATGACTTACCCGTTGTCGTTGTGAGTTAAACAAGTACAGCTATGCTTCCAGGTCTGTCGACGTTGCTGTGGTTTTTCGACAGCTGTAGTATGAAGGGTAGTGAAAAAAGTTTTCAGGTGTTTTTAACATTCCAATCGGTCTCGTTCGCTTTTGTTGCGCCTTCAGCTGTGTCGAGGATGTTTAATTCGTCCTCGTATCACCTCCGCAAACTTGTAAAGAAATTAATTAAATACATTACAAAAACATTTCTTTATCAGCGTGTTCATTTCCACGCAAGCTTTTCGTTAAACCAATAAAGCCAACGAAATCACAGCAATTTTAAAACACACGGATTAGAAAAAACACCGTCATTCACGCACAAAAGAAGCAAATTCTTTTTTTTATACTTGACTTATTTATCCCCGAGATGGGGAGCGCACCATTCATGGAAACACTGCAATACCATGTTGATGCATGGAGTGGAAGGAGCAAGCTCCGCTTCCATTTCCGAAGGTCAAAAATCCATTTAACATATAGTCCCCGGATAGGAGACGTATCAGACATTAAACTGATAAGAACAGATACTACACTTGATCTTAGCCAAAAGGCCGAGAAGCGATACCGGAATAGACGCAGCCAAAGGGGGAGCCGGCGAAGGCGCTGGCTTTTGGGGTGGAGGCTAGCGGGCATTTAACTCTATACGTTCTCATTGTATAACCCAGAGGTAGAACGTTGAGCTAGCAAATCAGAAGTTCATGTTTTAATGCAGGATCTGATCCACGCTCATGAGAGAGAGAGAGAGAGAGAGAGAGAGATAGAGAGAATTTAGAATTTTCAAAAAACCTTTATTACAAATTAAAACATTTTCATAACCTCAAATCAGAAAAAACAAAGAAAAAAATATATATAGTAACGGAAATAACAAAAAAATAAGCCAACATAGGAGCAAAGAACAAATCATCTTCAATAACCAGACACAGAGCTCCTCCATAATACCAAATCAATTCAAAAGAAAGAAGATCATTCATTGCTTTAAAGTATCTAAAATCAATAAGGATTCTAGATTTAACTTATTTTAAAAACTGCTAATGTATCATGGCTTCCGGGTCTGTCAACGTTGCTGTGGTTTTTCGACAGCTGTAATATGAAGGGTAGAGTGAAAAAAAATATTTAAGTGTTTTGAACATCCCAATTTGTTCGTTTACTTAGTATTTTCTTAATGTTTTCGAGTTAAAAAATAATTCTTAAATCGAGATACATTTACTTAATAAGCAAAGTGGCTTAGAATTTAAGTCTTGTTTACTGAAATAAATTCTAAAATGTAATAGGTTAAGGCTTAAAACAAGTAAAAATATCTGCCAGTGGGGTAAGAAAAATAAACCTAAATTGAGTTTATTATTGAATTAAGTTGAAACTAGAATTAAGTTTATTTTTCTTACCCCGCTGGCAGATATTTTTTATTTGTTTTAAATATAAACCTGTTGATTTTTATAATTTATTTCAATTATTACAAAGTATGCGATCTGATTTTTTTAATCGCGGTGTTTCTTTTATTCCTCGTTTCTTTTCCGTGCATTTGCTTTATTTATTTATTTTTGCTTGTTGCATTTAAATGCACATTTGATTTGTTGCCACATTATTATGTGTTAATGTATTTTTTAACATGTTTATCAACAAAAAGTGCGTTATTATAATTAATTATATAGCTGTGAAATATATACAAGAATTCCCAGCAAAAACAAAACGTTTTTATAACAATTTTCTATTACAATACATAATATCTTAAGCCACTTTGCTTACCAAGTAAATGTATCTCCATTTAAGCATTGTCAGATATTCACTAGAAAACAAGACAAAAACAGTAAGTAAGATATTAATTTACTTTTTTCTTTCAAACATAAATTTACAGACGGCTGGAAATTTTTAATAAAATAACTAGCCATACCTATTCGGGTCTGCTCCCGTTTGCTGTGATGACGGGGGACTTAGTCCAAAGCACATTTTGAGGAATACTTACACATTTTACTTCTTATTTCTTTGAAATTAATTATGCATACACTATGGATTAAAAATGTCCCGACTGCGAACCTGATAAAACCCAGGTAAAAAGCAAATACAAATAAACCATTTTGATTTAGCAAAAGTTTACAAATAAATGCACTCCTTGCACACAACAAGCACGTCTAGTTACCATTCATATTTTGCGTGATTTAAGTTTCGTCGCATACATTTTGGAAGGCACACGATAAAAACAAAATAAGGCTTTTAATGTATGCCGACCTCATTCTCCGTTGAGGGCTTATCAATCATAATAAACGCTGTTAACTCTTCTCATTGAATGGTCTAAATCCAATGCTGGTAAAGAAATCAAATGTGCATTTAAACGCAACAAGCAAGCCGTAAAGCAATGGATGCAGGCAAACAAACGAGGAATAGCACATACACCACGATTAGATCATCGGGTCGCATACTTTGGAATTAATAAGAAATAATTATTCAGTCTAAAGAAATAAGAAGTAAAATGTCTAAGTATTTCTCCAAATGTGCACACTCATTACAATAAACGGGAGCAGACACGAATAGTTATGTATGTCTCGTTATTTTATTTAAAATTGATAAGCTGTCTAACATATGATATATTTTGATAATACGAAATGCTAAAAAAATAATATAACACCAATCGACAATATCTGTTATTGTTATTTTTACAAGTAAATTCATGTGTAGGAGAAAACAAAGCAGCTGTCAGTCCATACTATATTGAGTGGCCATCGTAGTGGTGCAACCTGAACGATGTTTTCCCTACTTCCGGTCAAAGCCGCCATTTTGTGAAATAGGCATATAGGTGACGCTGGAGCACGCGGCCATTGTCTCTGTTCAACAAAACAAGTGTATATATACACGTACGCATATTTTTCCTCAATCAATCACCGAATACAAGGTGCAATTCGATGCCAACTGACCCTTCTCTCTGGTTTCATGTTTGTAAGGAAAATTAAGGGGGAAATTACGATAGCATTTCAGCCAAACATTCATTCGTGCCACGCTGCTTTTCTTTGAACGAAAAAAAACCCTCTGCTCCCCCTACACAATTTCTTCTCCTGTTATTTTATGCTTAAAACAAGCAAATAAATCTGACTACAGGGTAAGAAAAAATTCGTGAACTTTTCCCATAAACACTTAATTCAAGAAAAATTGTCCCACCCCACTGGCCATTTTTTATCCACAATACACATTCGATGTCTGCAGGCACCATTGTCTTTGTTCAACGCAAACAATTCTGTTGCGTTTTTCTTTGAACGAAGTGCTCCGCCTAGATAATTTGACCCATATTCACATGGGTTTGTTTCTCGTTTTTTTTCTTTGAGAACAATCTATATAGCGCCTTCCACAATCGTTTTGGTGTTAGCTTTACGTAAAATAGAAACACAGAAAAGTACTGAGCGATGGAGAGACCACGAACGCGGAACGTATTATGGACCACGGACTGGCAAACAAACTGGCAACCACGCACTAAAGAAGCAAACTCTGATTTTAAACTCACCTTATTTGTCCCCGGAAAGCGCCAGAGTCGATGCACGGAGTGGACGGAACAAGCCTCGCTTCCATAGCCGAAGGTCAAAAATCCATTTAAACGTGTAGTCCCCGGTGTCCACTCGATCTTACCCAAAAAGCCGAGAAGCGATACCGCAATGGCATCCGGAGAAGGCGCTGGCTGTCGGGATGGAGGTTAGCGGGTCAGAGGTCCGGCACTGAAGGTCTGCGTTCATTATTCACCGTGTGCATTTCACTCTATATCCACTTTCTAATGTATAGCACTTGATAAGGATTAACAGTTTAAAAACAGAAATGCAAGACATCAGAAAATACATTTATTTTTTACTTTCATAACATGAGAGGTGTCATACAATAACAAATATGAGCTTTAAAATCACATTCCTAAGTTAAAAATATACATAAAAATAGATATATGGATCATTACACAAATCACTACTCAAAGGACCTATGTTAAATAACTGCTTCAATATTAATTAACAATAACATTTGGCCAAGGCAGTCCTTGTAAATAGACATATAAATAGACAAATAAAATCATGACATATATGCCGTAGAGCCTGAGATAGAGAAAAATAATAAGGAATTCTGCTTTTACTACCATCTCAGAAATATTGCCAGAATTAGAGGTTTTGTCTCAAGACAGGACTTAGAGAAACTTGTTCATGCTTTCATCACCAGCAGGGCCGATTATTGCAATGGTCAATGGATTTAAAAAGTACTGTTTCTTGTTTAAAAACCACTTCATGGCTACAATACATGACAGATATGCTAATCGAATATGAAACCGATTACTCGGATCAATAGGATCAGGTCATTTAGAAAAAACAAGGGTTCACTCAAAACAAGGTGCCTCAGCATTCAGTTATTATCAGCTTTCAGAAGAGATCAGATGTGCTTCAACAGTAGACACTTTTAAATCTAGATTAAAAACACATCAGTTTAACTTTGCATTTACTGAATGATTTAAAACAGTACGAATAAAACAGTACAAAAGAATAAAACAGTATGAACCTTACCTGTTATAAAGGGAATGAAGCTTACGGTATGGTGCTTACCTGCAGAAATAAATAAAGTACAATAAGAACACACAGAACTTCAATTTTCAAAATTATTTTAACATTAAATGATGATTATTTTACTGGTTTACCTGTTTGTGATTACCACAGGATCCCGTCACCTGGCTGCGGTCTTCATTTGGTGAACGGTTCTTCACTCATAATTGACCTATACAAGAAATAGAGAAGAATAATAAGCAATTCTGCTTTTACATGTAGATGTGTGCCCCAAGAACACAGACACACCGGCTCCAAAAAGTTTAAACAGTACACATTTCTGTTATTTTAATGTGGCAAATGTGTCAGCTTTAAAAGAAGCATACATTACCTTTTAAAGAGGAAATACCTTTTGCATGAAATACCTTTACTCCCAGCATAAGCAAGCAATTTTCAAAATGCTTTTAAAAGTAAATAGTGATTATTTTACTTGTTTACCTGTTTGTGATTACCATGGAATCCTGTCACCATCATTTTTAAGCTTGTAAAGCAAATAATGAAATATTGACTTAGTAGGAAAAAATATTTTGGAAGTATCGTGATAAATGATGAAGAAAATATTTTGCAAAGTGATGGTTAGCACACGGTTGATGGTACCTATTAAATTCCATCATATTTTTTTATTCCTACTATGGAAGTCAATGGTGACTATCTGCTGTGGGTTTACCATCATTCCTCAAAATACCTTCTTTTGTGTTACTCAGAAAAAAACTAATCCTCGTGTTGTTGTAAGCCTGTATGCATGAGTAAATGATGACAGAATTATCATCATAAATTGAAATATCCCTTTAAACTGTATTTCCCCCCTTAAACCTAAACTTATTTTCCTACAGCAAGTCATTTAGGTAATCAAGAAAATACTTTACCCGTTGTCTTTGTGAGTTAAACAAATACAGCTACGCTTCCAGGTCTGTCGACGTTGCTGTGGTTTTTCGACAGCTGTAGTATGAAGGGTAGCGAATGAATGAATACATTGCAAAAAATCATTTCTTACTTGTTATTTCGAACTGTTTTAACTATACAAATATCTAGAAAGTCTTAAAATAAGATGCATTTTTTGATGAGCAAAATGCCCTAAGAAAATAAACCTAGCCTTTAGGGAGAAAAAACTCAGAATTTGGGCTTAAAACAAGCAAATAAATCTGCCAAAGGGGTAAGAAACAAATCTAGATATAAACACTTAATTCAAGAAAAATTGTCGTAGCCCATTGGCAGATTTGTTGGCTTGTTTAATGTACATGCATGTACAATATTTCAATTTGTCTTGTATTTATTAGCATTTTGTATTGCCCAACGCTGTCTAGGTTGTTTAACTGTTGTCATTTTCTTATAAAAGCCTTTATAATTTATTAGTTTGGATGATTGCCATTCCCGAGAACCTCTTATATTGGAAGTAAAAGAATCATCTAAGCATTATTTTGTGCTCTTAGACATGTAGCCGTTTGATTGTGGTTCTATTTAATGGCTAGTCTATTCGTTTGGAATGGTCAAACGGCTATTAGATTTTCACTGACAGCCCAAATTAAGCCTTGTTTTAGCCTAGACACTTATTCGCTGTCTATTAAAAGTTATGTAGTCGTTGAATAGCCGCTTTTTTGATGACTAATGTATTCTTGGGCCGTGGTTAGACGTCTCTTGGATTTTACGTAAAACGACAAGCGAATCTATTTTTAACACAAAGGTCAGGGGAGAGCGCGAACGCAGTCCCCCACTATCAGAAATTTTGCAGTCGAGATTCCCACATTTGGGGAATTCGCAAAGGGTCAGCCCAACCGGAGTGCAATGGCTGAGCCTCGCCCTGGGTGAACCACCTTCATGATCATGGTGTCTCCCCTGCCAGGTAAGTATGAGCGACACCCTTTGAGGCCAGACGGCCGCATCTTCCTGTGACCGATCACATCGACGGCGCCCCCGGAGGCCGTCCGACTAACATTTCATTTACTGTGTGTGACCAGGTGGAAAGCGCACGAAGCCACGTCTGAGACCAAACATTCTTCGAGATCTACCCTGTTTTTATTCCGTTTCCAGCCCGGTTGAACCGTGTAGAGTGAAATATGTGAAACAATTTAAATCAAATGGATTTAAATTGCGCATTCAAATATATGGTTTCGTTATTACAAAGTAACTTTACGTGGAATAGAAACAAAGAAATGTACAGAGCAATCAAGAAACAACGAAAGCATAGCAATTTTAGAACGTGGATAAATAAAAACACAGGGCTCAATGACTTACCCGTTGTCGTTGTGAGTTAAACAAGTACAGCTATGCTTCCAGGTCTGTCGACGTTGCTGTGGTTTTTCGACAGCTGTAGTATGAAGGGTAGTGAAAAAAGTTTTCAGGTGTTTTTAACATTCCAATCGGTCTCGTTCGCTTTTGTTGCGCCTTCAGCTGTGTCGAGGATGTTTAATTCGTCCTCGTATCACCTCCGCAAACTTGTAAAGAAATTAATTAAATACATTACAAAAACATTTCTTTATCAGCGTGTTCATTTCCACGCAAGCTTTTCGTTAAACCAATAAAGCCAACGAAATCACAGCAATTTTAAAACACACGGATTAGAAAAAACACCGTCATTCACGCACAAAAGAAGCAAATTCTTTTTTTTATACTTGACTTATTTATCCCCGAGATGGGGAGCGCACCATTCATGGAAACACTGCAATACCATGTTGATGCATGGAGTGGAAGGAGCAAGCTCCGCTTCCATTTCCGAAGGTCAAAAATCCATTTAACATATAGTCCCCGGATAGGAGACGTATCAGACATTAAACTGATAAGAACAGATACTACACTTGATCTTAGCCAAAAGGCCGAGAAGCGATACCGGAATAGACGCAGCCAAAGGGGGAGCCGGCGAAGGCGCTGGCTTTTGGGGTGGAGGCTAGCGGGCATTTAACTCTATACGTTCTCATTGTATAACCCAGAGGTAGAACGTTGAGCTAGCAAATCAGAAGTTCATGTTTTAATGCAGGATCTGATCCACGCTCATGAGAGAGAGAGAGAGAGAGAGAGAGATAGAGAGAATTTAGAATTTTCAAAAAACCTTTATTACAAATTAAAACATTTTCATAACCTCAAATCAGAAAAAACAAAGAAAAAAATATATATAGTAACGGAAATAACAAAAAAATAAGCCAACATAGGAGCAAAGAACAAATCATCTTCAATAACCAGACACAGAGCTCCTCCATAATACCAAATCAATTCAAAAGAAAGAAGATCATTCATTGCTTTAAAGTATCTAAAACCAATAAGGATTCTAGATTTAACTTATTTTAAAAACTGCTAATGTATCATGGCTTCCGGGTCTGTCAACGTTGCTGTGGTTTTTCGACAGCTGTAATATGAAGGGTAGAGTGAAAAAAAATATTTAAGTGTTTTGAACATCCCAATTTGTTCGTTTACTTAGTATTTTCTTAATGTTTTCGAGTTAAAAAATAATTCTTAAATCGAGATACATTTACTTAATAAGCAAAGTGGCTTAGAATTTAAGTCTTGTTTACTGAAATAAATTCTAAAATGTAATAGGTTAAGGCTTAAAACAAGTAAAAATATCTGCCAGTGGGGTAAGAAAAATAAACCTAAATTGAGTTTATTATTGAATTAAGTTGAAACTAGAATTAAGTTTATTTTTCTTACCCCGCTGGCAGATATTTTTTATTTGTTTTAAATATAAACCTGTTGATTTTTATAATTTATTTCAATTATTTTACAAAGTATGCGATCTGATTTTTTTAATCGCGGTGTTTCTTTTATTCCTCGTTTCTTTTCCGTGCATTTGCTTTATTTATTTATTTTTGCTTGTTGCATTTAAATGCACATTTGATTTGTTGCCACATTATTATGTGTTAATGTATTTTTTAACATGTTTATCAACAAAAAGTGCGTTATTATAATTAATTATATAGCTGTGAAATATATACAAGAATTCCCAGCAAAAACAAAACGTTTTTATAACAATTTTCTATTACAATACATAATATCTTAAGCCACTTTGCTTACCAAGTAAATGTATCTCCATTTAAGCATTGTCAGATATTCACTAGAAAACAAGACAAAAACAGTAAGTAAGATATTAATTTACTTTTTTCTTTCAAACATAAATTTACAGACGGCTGGAAATTTTTAATAAAATAACTAGACATACCTATTCGGGTCTGCTCCCGTTTGCTGTGATGACGGGGGACTTAGTCCAAAGCACATTTTGAGGAATACTTACACATTTTACTTCTTATTTCTTTGAAATTAATTATGCATACACTATGGATTAAAAATGTCCCGACTGCGAACCTGATAAAACCCAGGTAAAAAGCAAATACAAATAAACCATTTTGATTTAGCAAAAGTTTACAAATAAATGCACTCCTTGCACACAACAAGCACGTCTAGTTACCATTCATATTTTGCGTGATTTAAGTTTCGTCGCATACATTTTGGAAGGCACACGATAAAAACAAAATAAGGCTTTTAATGTATGCCGACCTCATTCTCCGTTGAGGGCTTATCAATCATAATAAACGCTGTTAACTCTTCTCATTGAATGGTCTAAATCCAATGCTGGTAAAGAAATCAAATGTGCATTTAAACGCAACAAGCAAGCCGTAAAGCAATGGATGCAGGCAAACAAACGAGGAATAGCACATACACCACGATTAGATCATCGGGTCGCATACTTTGGAATTAATAAGAAATAATTATTCAGTCTAAAGAAATAAGAAGTAAAATGTCTAAGTATTTCTCCAAATGTGCACACTCATTACAATAAACGGGAGCAGACACGAATAGTTATGTATGTCTCGTTATTTTATTTAAAATTGATAAGCTGTCTAACATATGATATATTTTGATAATACGAAATGCTAAAAAAATAATATAACACCAATCGACAATATCTGTTATTGTTATTTTTACAAGTAAATTCATGTGTAGGAGAAAACAAAGCAGCTGTCAGTCCATACTATATTGAGTGGCCATCGTAGTGGTGCAACCTGAACGATGTTTTCCCTACTTCCGGTCAAAGCCGCCATTTTGTGAAATAGGCATATAGGTGACGCTGGAGCACGCGGCCATTGTCTCTGTTCAACAAAACAAGTATATATATACACATACGCATATTTTTCCTCAATCAATCACCGAATACAAGGTGCAATTCGATGCCAACTGACCCTTCTCTCTGGTTTCATGTTTGTAAGGAAAATTAAGGGGGAAATTACGATAGCATTTCAGCCAAACATTCATTCGTGCCACGCTGCTTTTCTTTGAACGAAAAAAAACCCTCTGCTCCCCCTACACAATTTCTTCTCCTGTTATTTTATGCTTAAAACAAGCAAATAAATCTGACTACAGGGTAAGAAAAAATTCGTGAACTTTTCCCATAAACACTTAATTCAAGAAAAATTGTCCCACCCCACTGGCCATTTTTTATCCACAATACACATTCGATGTCTGCAGGCACCATTGTCTTTGTTCAACGCAAACAATTCTGTTGCGTTTTTCTTTGAACGAAGTGCTCCGCCTAGATAATTTGACCCATATTCACATGGGTTTGTTTCTCGTTTTTTTTCTTTGAGAACAATCTATATAGCGCCTTCCACAATCGTTTTGGTGTTAGCTTTACGTAAAATAGAAACACAGAAAAGTACTGAGCGATGGAGAGACCACGAACGCGGAACGTATTATGGACCACGGACTGGCAAACAAACTGGCAACCACGCACTAAAGAAGCAAACTCTGATTTTAAACTCACCTTATTTGTCCCCGGAAAGCGCCAGAGTCGATGCACGGAGTGGACGGAACAAGCCTCGCTTCCATAGCCGAAGGTCAAAAATCCATTTAAACGTGTAGTCCCCGGTGTCCACTCGATCTTACCCAAAAAGCCGAGAAGCGATACCGCAATGGCATCCGGAGAAGGCGCTGGCTGTCGGGATGGAGGTTAGCGGGTCAGAGGTCCGGCACTGAAGGTCTGCGTTCATTATTCACCGTGTGCATTTCACTCTATATCCACTTTCTAATGTATAGCACTTGATAAGGATTAACAGTTTAAAAACAGAAATGCAAGACATCAGAAAATACATTTATTTTTTACTTTCATAACATGAGAGGTGTCATACAATAACAAATATGAGCTTTAAAATCACATTCCTAAGTTAAAAATATACATAAAAATAGATATATGGATCATTACACAAATCACTACTCAAAGGACCTATGTTAAATAACTGCTTCAATATTAATTAACAATAACATTTGGCCAAGGCAGTCCTTGTAAATAGACATATAAATAGACAAATAAAATCATGACATATATGCCGTAGAGCCTGAGATAGAGAAAAATAATAAGGAATTCTGCTTTTACTACCATCTCAGAAATATTGCCAGAATTAGAGGTTTTGTCTCAAGACAGGACTTAGAGAAACTTGTTCATGCTTTCATCACCAGCAGGGCCGATTATTGCAATGGTCAATGGATTTAAAAAGTACTGTTTCTTGTTTAAAAACCACTTCATGGCTACAATACATGACAGATATGCTAATCGAATATGAAACCGATTACTCGGATCAATAGGATCAGGTCATTTAGAAAAAACAAGGGTTCACTCAAAACAAGGTGCCTCAGCATTCAGTTATTATCAGCTTTCAGAAGAGATCAGATGTGCTTCAACAGTAGACACTTTTAAATCTAGATTAAAAACACATCAGTTTAACTTTGCATTTACTGAATGATTTAAAACAGTACGAATAAAACAGTACAAAAGAATAAAACAGTATGAACCTTACCTGTTATAAAGGGAATGAAGCTTACGGTATGGTGCTTACCTGCAGAAATAAATAAAGTACAATAAGAACACACAGAACTTCAATTTTCAAAATTATTTTAACATTAAATGATGATTATTTTACTGGTTTACCTGTTTGTGATTACCACAGGATCCCGTCACCTGGCTGCGGTCTTCATTTGGTGAACGGTTCTTCACTCATAATTGACCTATACAAGAAATAGAGAAGAATAATAAGCAATTCTGCTTTTACATGTAGATGTGTGCCCCAAGAACACAGACACACCGGCTCCAAAAAGTTTAAACAGTACACATTTCTGTTATTTTAATGTGGCAAATGTGTCAGCTTTAAAAGAAGCATACATTACCTTTTAAAGAGGAAATACCTTTTGCATGAAATACCTTTACTCCCAGCATAAGCAAGCAATTTTCAAAATGCTTTTAAAAGTAAATAGTGATTATTTTACTTGTTTACCTGTTTGTGATTACCATGGAATCCTGTCACCATCATTTTTAAGCTTGTAAAGCAAATAATGAAATATTGACTTAGTAGGAAAAAATATTTTGGAAGTATCGTGATAAATGATGAAGAAAATATTTTGCAAAGTGATGGTTAGCACACGGTTGATGGTACCTATTAAATTCCATCATATTTTTTTATTCCTACTATGGAAGTCAATGGTGACTATCTGCTGTGGGTTTACCATCATTCCTCAAAATACCTTCTTTTGTGTTACTCAGAAAAAAACTAATCCTCGTGTTGTTGTAAGCCTGTATGCATGAGTAAATGATGACAGAATTATCATCATAAATTGAAATATCCCTTTAAACTGTATTTCCCCCCTTAAACCTAAACTTATTTTCCTACAGCAAGTCATTTAGGTAATCAAGAAAATACTTTACCCGTTGTCTTTGTGAGTTAAACAAATACAGCTACGCTTCCAGGTCTGTCGACGTTGCTGTGGTTTTTCGACAGCTGTAGTATGAAGGGTAGCGAATGAATGAATACATTGCAAAAAATCATTTCTTACTTGTTATTTCGAACTGTTTTAACTATACAAATATCTAGAAAGTCTTAAAATAAGATGCATTTTTTGATGAGCAAAATGCCCTAAGAAAATAAACCTAGCCTTTAGGGAGAAAAAACTCAGAATTTGGGCTTAAAACAAGCAAATAAATCTGCCAAAGGGGTAAGAAACAAATCTAGATATAAACACTTAATTCAAGAAAAATTGTCGTAGCCCATTGGCAGATTTGTTGGCTTGTTTAATGTACATGCATGTACAATATTTCAATTTGTCTTGTATTTATTAGCATTTTGTATTGCCCAACGCTGTCTAGGTTGTTTAACTGTTGTCATTTTCTTATAAAAGCCTTTATAATTTATTAGTTTGGATGATTGCCATTCCCGAGAACCTCTTATATTGGAAGTAAAAGAATCATCTAAGCATTATTTTGTGCTCTTAGACATGTAGCCGTTTGATTGTGGTTCTATTTAATGGCTAGTCTATTCGTTTGGAATGGTCAAACGGCTATTAGATTTTCACTGACAGCCCAAATTAAGCCTTGTTTTAGCCTAGACACTTATTCGCTGTCTATTAAAAGTTATGTAGTCGTTGAATAGCCGCTTTTTTGATGACTAATGTATTCTTGGGCCGTGGTTAGACGTCTCTTGGATTTTACGTAAAACGACAAGCGAATCTATTTTTAACACAAAGGTCAGGGGAGAGCGCGAACGCAGTCCCCCACTATCAGAAATTTTGCAGTCGAGATTCCCACATTTGGGGAATTCGCAAAGGGTCAGCCCAACCGGAGTGCAATGGCTGAGCCTCGCCCTGGGTGAACCACCTTCATGATCATGGTGTCTCCCCTGCCAGGTAAGTATGAGCGACACCCTTTGAGGCCAGACGGCCGCATCTTCCTGTGACCGATCACATCGACGGCGCCCCCGGAGGCCGTCCGACTAACATTTCATTTACTGTGTGTGACCAGGTGGAAAGCGCACGAAGCCACGTCTGAGACCAAACATTCTTCGAGATCTACCCTGTTTTTATTCCGTTTCCAGCCCGGTTGAACCGTGTAGAGTGAAATATGTGAAACAATTTAAATCAAATGGATTTAAATTGCGCATTCAAATATATGGTTTCGTTATTACAAAGTAACTTTACGTGGAATAGAAACAAAAAAAAATGTACAGAGCAATCAAGAAACAACGAAAGCATAGCAATTTTAGAACGTGGATAAATAAAAACACAGGGCTCAATGACTTACCCGTTGTCGTTGTGAGTTAAACAAGTACAGCTATGCTTCCAGGTCTGTCGACGTTGCTGTGGTTTTTCGACAGCTGTAGTATGAAGGGTAGTGAAAAAAGTTTTCAGGTGTTTTTAACATTCCAATCGGTCTCGTTCGCTTTTGTTGCGCCTTCAGCTGTGTCGAGGATGTTTAATTCGTCCTCGTATCACCTCCGCAAACTTGTAAAGAAATTAATTAAATACATTACAAAAACATTTCTTTATCAGCGTGTTCATTTCCACGCAAGCTTTTCGTTAAACCAATAAAGCCAACGAAATCACAGCAATTTTAAAACACACGGATTAGAAAAAACACCGTCATTCACGCACAAAAGAAGCAAATTCTTTTTTTTATCGCGACTTATTTATCCCCGAGATGGGGAGCGCACCATTCATGGAAACACTGCAATACCATGTTGATGCATGGAGTGGAAGGAGCAAGCTCCGCTTCCATTTCCGAAGGTCAAAAATCCATTTAACATATAGTCCCCGGATAGGAGACGTATCAGACATTAAACTGATAAGAACAGATACTACACTTGATCTTAGCCAAAAGGCCGAGAAGCGATACCGGAATAGACGCAGCCAAAGGGGGAGCCGGCGAAGGCGCTGGCTTTTGGGGTGGAGGCTAGCGGGCATTTAACTCTATACGTTCTCATTGTATAACCCAGAGGTAGAACGTTGAGCTAGCAAATCAGAAGTTCATGTTTTAATGCAGGATCTGATCCACGCTCATGAGAGAGAGAGAGAGAGATAGAGAGAATTTAGAATTTTCAAAAAACCTTTATTACAAATTAAAACATTTTCATAACCTCAAATCAGAAAAAACAAAGAAAAAAATATATATAGTAACGGAAATAACAAAAAAATAAGCCAACATAGGAGCAAAGAACAAATCATCTTCAATAACCAGACACAGAGCTCCTCCATAATACCAAATCAATTCAAAAGAAAGAAGATCATTCATTGCTTTAAAGTATCTAAAACCAATAAGGATTCTAGATTTAACTTATTTTAAAAACTGCTAATGTATCATGGCTTCCGGGTCTGTCAACGTTGCTGTGGTTTTTCGACAGCTGTAATATGAAGGGTAGAGTGAAAAAAAATATTTAAGTGTTTTGAACATCCCAATTTGTTCGTTTACTTAGTATTTTCTTAATGTTTTCGAGTTAAAAAATAATTCTTAAATCGAGATACATTTACTTAATAAGCAAAGTGGCTTAGAATTTAAGTCTTGTTTACTGAAATAAATTCTAAAATGTAATAGGTTAAGGCTTAAAACAAGTAAAAATATCTGCCAGTGGGGTAAGAAAAATAAACCTAAATTGAGTTTATTATTGAATTAAGTTGAAACTAGAATTAAGTTTATTTTTCTTACCCCGCTGGCAGATATTTTTTATTTGTTTTAAATATAAACCTGTTGATTTTTATAATTTATTTCAATTATTTTACAAAGTATGCGATCTGATTTTTTTAATCGCGGTGTTTCTTTTATTCCTCGTTTCTTTTCCGTGCATTTGCTTTATTTATTTATTTTTGCTTGTTGCATTTAAATGCACATTTGATTTGTTGCCACATTATTATGTGTTAATGTATTTTTTAACATGTTTATCAACAAAAAGTGCGTTATTATAATTAATTATATAGCTGTGAAATATATACAAGAATTCCCAGCAAAAACAAAACGTTTTTATAACAATTTTCTATTACAATACATAATATCTTAAGCCACTTTGCTTACCAAGTAAATGTATCTCCATTTAAGCATTGTCAGATATTCACTAGAAAACAAGACAAAAACAGTAAGTAAGATATTAATTTACTTTTTTCTTTCAAACATAAATTTACAGACGGCTGGAAATTTTTAATAAAATAACTAGACATACCTATTCGGGTCTGCTCCCGTTTGCTGTGATGACGGGGGACTTAGTCCAAAGCACATTTTGAGGAATACTTACACATTTTACTTCTTATTTCTTTGAAATTAATTATGCATACACTATGGATTAAAAATGTCCCGACTGCGAACCTGATAAAACCCAGGTAAAAAGCAAATACAAATAAACCATTTTGATTTAGCAAAAGTTTACAAATAAATGCACTCCTTGCACACAACAAGCACGTCTAGTTACCATTCATATTTTGCGTGATTTAAGTTTCGTCGCATACATTTTGGAAGGCACACGATAAAAACAAAATAAGGCTTTTAATGTATGCCGACCTCATTCTCCGTTGAGGGCTTATCAATCATAATAAACGCTGTTAACTCTTCTCATTGAATGGTCTAAATCCAATGCTGGTAAAGAAATCAAATGTGCATTTAAACGCAACAAGCAAGCCGTAAAGCAATGGATGCAGGCAAACAAACGAGGAATAGCACATACACCACGATTAGATCATCGGGTCGCATACTTTGGAATTAATAAGAAATAATTATTCAGTCTAAAGAAATAAGAAGTAAAATGTCTAAGTATTTCTCCAAATGTGCACACTCATTACAATAAACGGGAGCAGACACGAATAGTTATGTATGTCTCGTTATTTTATTTAAAATTGATAAGCTGTCTAACATATGATATATTTTGATAATACGAAATGCTAAAAAAATAATATAACACCAATCGACAATATCTGTTATTGTTATTTTTACAAGTAAATTCATGTGTAGGAGAAAACAAAGCAGCTGTCAGTCCATACTATATTGAGTGGCCATCGTAGTGGTGCAACCTGAACGATGTTTTCCCTACTTCCGGTCAAAGCCGCCATTTTGTGAAATAGGCATATAGGTGACGCTGGAGCACGCGGCCATTGTCTCTGTTCAACAAAACAAGTGTATATATACACATACGCATATTTTTCCTCAATCAATCACCGAATACAAGGTGCAATTCGATGCCAACTGACCCTTCTCTCTGGTTTCATGTTTGTAAGGAAAATTAAGGGGGAAATTACGATAGCATTTCAGCCAAACATTCATTCGTGCCACGCTGCTTTTCTTTGAACGAAAAAAAACCCTCTGCTCCCCCTACACAATTTCTTCTCCTGTTATTTTATGCTTAAAACAAGCAAATAAATCTGACTACAGGGTAAGAAAAAATTCGTGAACTTTTCCCATAAACACTTAATTCAAGAAAAATTGTCCCACCCCACTGGCCATTTTTTATCCACAATACACATTCGATGTCTGCAGGCACCATTGTCTTTGTTCAACGCAAACAATTCTGTTGCGTTTTTCTTTGAACGAAGTGCTCCGCCTAGATAATTTGACCCATATTCACATGGGTTTGTTTCTCGTTTTTTTTCTTTGAGAACAATCTATATAGCGCCTTCCACAATCGTTTTGGTGTTAGCTTTACGTAAAATAGAAACACAGAAAAGTACTGAGCGATGGAGAGACCACGAACGCGGAACGTATTATGGACCACGGACTGGCAAACAAACTGGCAACCACGCACTAAAGAAGCAAACTCTGATTTTAAACTCACCTTATTTGTCCCCGGAAAGCGCCAGAGTCGATGCACGGAGTGGACGGAACAAGCCTCGCTTCCATAGCCGAAGGTCAAAAATCCATTTAAACGTGTAGTCCCCGGTGTCCACTCGATCTTACCCAAAAAGCCGAGAAGCGATACCGCAATGGCATCCGGAGAAGGCGCTGGCTGTCGGGATGGAGGTTAGCGGGTCAGAGGTCCGGCACTGAAGGTCTGCGTTCATTATTAACCGTGTGCATTTCACTCTATATCCACTTTCTAATGTATAGCACTTGATAAGGATTAACAGTTTAAAAACAGAAATGCAAGACATCAGAAAATACATTTATTTTTTACTTTCATAACATGAGAGGTGTCATACAATAACAAATATGAGCTTTAAAATCACATTCCTAAGTTAAAAATATACATAAAAATAGATATATGGATCATTACACAAATCACTACTCAAAGGACCTATGTTAAATAACTGCTTCAATATTAATTAACAATAACATTTGGCCAAGGCAGTCCTTGTAAATAGACATATAAATAGACAAATAAAATCATGACATATATGCCGTAGAGCCTGAGATAGAGAAAAATAATAAGGAATTCTGCTTTTACTACCATCTCAGAAATATTGCCAGAATTAGAGGTTTTGTCTCAAGACAGGACTTAGAGAAACTTGTTCATGCTTTCATCACCAGCAGGGCCGATTATTGCAATGGTCAATGGATTTAAAAAGTACTGTTTCTTGTTTAAAAACCACTTCATGGCTACAATACATGACAGATATGCTAATCGAATATGAAACCGATTACTCGGATCAATAGGATCAGGTCATTTAGAAAAAACAAGGGTTCACTCAAAACAAGGTGCCTCAGCATTCAGTTATTATCAGCTTTCAGAAGAGATCAGATGTGCTTCAACAGTAGACACTTTTAAATCTAGATTAAAAACACATCAGTTTAACTTTGCATTTACTGAATGATTTAAAACAGTACGAATAAAACAGTACAAAAGAATAAAACAGTATGAACCTTACCTGTTATAAAGGGAATGAAGCTTACGGTATGGTGCTTACCTGCAGAAATAAATAAAGTACAATAAGAACACACAGAACTTCAATTTTCAAAATTATTTTAACATTAAATGATGATTATTTTACTGGTTTACCTGTTTGTGATTACCACAGGATCCCGTCACCTGGCTGCGGTCTTCATTTGGTGAACGGTTCTTCACTCATAATTGACCTATACAAGAAATAGAGAAGAATAATAAGCAATTCTGCTTTTACATGTAGATGTGTGCCCCAAGAACACAGACACACCGGCTCCAAAAAGTTTAAACAGTACACATTTCTGTTATTTTAATGTGGCAAATGTGTCAGCTTTAAAAGAAGCATACATTACCTTTTAAAGAGGAAATACCTTTTGCATGAAATACCTTTACTCCCAGCATAAGCAAGCAATTTTCAAAATGCTTTTAAAAGTAAATAGTGATTATTTTACTTGTTTACCTGTTTGTGATTACCATGGAATCCTGTCACCATCATTTTTAAGCTTGTAAAGCAAATAATGAAATATTGACTTAGTAGGAAAAAATATTTTGGAAGTATCGTGATAAATGATGAAGAAAATATTTTGCAAAGTGATGGTTAGCACACGGTTGATGGTACCTATTAAATTCCATCATATTTTTTTATTCCTACTATGGAAGTCAATGGTGACTATCTGCTGTGGGTTTACCATCATTCCTCAAAATACCTTCTTTTGTGTTACTCAGAAAAAAACTAATCCTCGTGTTGTTGTAAGCCTGTATGCATGAGTAAATGATGACAGAATTATCATCATAAATTGAAATATCCCTTTAAACTGTATTTCCCCCCTTAAACCTAAACTTATTTTCCTACAGCAAGTCATTTAGGTAATCAAGAAAATACTTTACCCGTTGTCTTTGTGAGTTAAACAAATACAGCTACGCTTCCAGGTCTGTCGACGTTGCTGTGGTTTTTCGACAGCTGTAGTATGAAGGGTAGCGAATGAATGAATACATTGCAAAAAATCATTTCTTACTTGTTATTTCGAACTGTTTTAACTATACAAATATCTAGAAAGTCTTAAAATAAGATGCATTTTTTGATGAGCAAAATGCCCTAAGAAAATAAACCTAGCCTTTAGGGAGAAAAAACTCAGAATTTGGGCTTAAAACAAGCAAATAAATCTGCCAAAGGGGTAAGAAACAAATCTAGATATAAACACTTAATTCAAGAAAAATTGTCGTAGCCCATTGGCAGATTTGTTGGCTTGTTTAATGTACATGCATGTACAATATTTCAATTTGTCTTGTATTTATTAGCATTTTGTATTGCCCAACGCTGTCTAGGTTGTTTAACTGTTGTCATTTTCTTATAAAAGCCTTTATAATTTATTAGTTTGGATGATTGCCATTCCCGAGAACCTCTTATATTGGAAGTAAAAGAATCATCTAAGCATTATTTTGTGCTCTTAGACATGTAGCCGTTTGATTGTGGTTCTATTTAATGGCTAGTCTATTCGTTTGGAATGGTCAAACGGCTATTAGATTTTCACTGACAGCCCAAATTAAGCCTTGTTTTAGCCTAGACACTTATTCGCTGTCTATTAAAAGTTATGTAGTCGTTGAATAGCCGCTTTTTTGATGACTAATGTATTCTTGGGCCGTGGTTAGACGTCTCTTGGATTTTACGTAAAACGACAAGCGAATCTATTTTTAACACAAAGGTCAGGGGAGAGCGCGAACGCAGTCCCCCACTATCAGAAATTTTGCAGTCGAGATTCCCACATTTGGGGAATTCGCAAAGGGTCAGCCCAACCGGAGTGCAATGGCTGAGCCTCGCCCTGGGTGAACCACCTTCATGATCATGGTGTCTCCCCTGCCAGGTAAGTATGAGCGACACCCTTTGAGGCCAGACGGCCGCATCTTCCTGTGACCGATCACATCGACGGCGCCCCCGGAGGCCGTCCGACTAACATTTCATTTACTGTGTGTGACCAGGTGGAAAGCGCACGAAGCCACGTCTGAGACCAAACATTCTTCGAGATCTACCCTGTTTTTATTCCGTTTCCAGCCCGGTTGAACCGTGTAGAGTGAAATATGTGAAACAATTTAAATCAAATGGATTTAAATTGCGCATTCAAATATATGGTTTCGTTATTACAAAGTAACTTTACGTGGAATAGAAACAAAAAAAAATGTACAGAGCAATCAAGAAACAACGAAAGCATAGCAATTTTAGAACGTGGATAAATAAAAACACAGGGCTCAATGACTTACCCGTTGTCGTTGTGAGTTAAACAAGTACAGCTATGCTTCCAGGTCTGTCGACGTTGCTGTGGTTTTTCGACAGCTGTAGTATGAAGGGTAGTGAAAAAAGTTTTCAGGTGTTTTTAACATTCCAATCGGTCTCGTTCGCTTTTGTTGCGCCTTCAGCTGTGTCGAGGATGTTTAATTCGTCCTCGTATCACCTCCGCAAACTTGTAAAGAAATTAATTAAATACATTACAAAAACATTTCTTTATCAGCGTGTTCATTTCCACGCAAGCTTTTCGTTAAACCAATAAAGCCAACGAAATCACAGCAATTTTAAAACACACGGATTAGAAAAAACACCGTCATTCACGCACAAAAGAAGCAAATTCTTTTTTTTATACTTGACTTATTTATCCCCGAGATGGGGAGCGCACCATTCATGGAAACACTGCAATACCATGTTGATGCATGGAGTGGAAGGAGCAAGCTCCGCTTCCATTTCCGAAGGTCAAAAATCCATTTAACATATAGTCCCCGGATAGGAGACGTATCAGACATTAAACTGATAAGAACAGATACTACACTTGATCTTAGCCAAAAGGCCGAGAAGCGATACCGGAATAGACGCAGCCAAAGGGGGAGCCGGCGAAGGCGCTGGCTTTTGGGGTGGAGGCTAGCGGGCATTTAACTCTATACGTTCTCATTGTATAACCCAGAGGTAGAACGTTGAGCTAGCAAATCAGAAGTTCATGTTTTAATGCAGGATCTGATCCACGCTCATGAGAGAGAGAGAGAGAGATAGAGAGAATTTAGAATTTTCAAAAAACCTTTATTACAAATTAAAACATTTTCATAACCTCAAATCAGAAAAAACAAAGAAAAAAATATATATAGTAACGGAAATAACAAAAAAATAAGCCAACATAGGAGCAAAGAACAAATCATCTTCAATAACCAGACACAGAGCTCCTCCATAATACCAAATCAATTCAAAAGAAAGAAGATCATTCATTGCTTTAAAGTATCTAAAACCAATAAGGATTCTAGATTTAACTTATTTTAAAAACTGCTAATGTATCATGGCTTCCGGGTCTGTCAACGTTGCTGTGGTTTTTCGACAGCTGTAATATGAAGGGTAGAGTGAAAAAAAATATTTAAGTGTTTTGAACATCCCAATTTGTTCGTTTACTTAGTATTTTCTTAATGTTTTCGAGTTAAAAAATAATTCTTAAATCGAGATACATTTACTTAATAAGCAAAGTGGCTTAGAATTTAAGTCTTGTTTACTGAAATAAATTCTAAAATGTAATAGGTTAAGGCTTAAAACAAGTAAAAATATCTGCCAGTGGGGTAAGAAAAATAAACCTAAATTGAGTTTATTATTGAATTAAGTTGAAACTAGAATTAAGTTTATTTTTCTTACCCCGCTGGCAGATATTTTTTATTTGTTTTAAATATAAACCTGTTGATTTTTATAATTTATTTCAATTATTTTACAAAGTATGCGATCTGATTTTTTTAATCGCGGTGTTTCTTTTATTCCTCGTTTCTTTTCCGTGCATTTGCTTTATTTATTTATTTTTGCTTGTTGCATTTAAATGCACATTTGATTTGTTGCCACATTATTATGTGTTAATGTATTTTTTAACATGTTTATCAACAAAAAGTGCGTTATTATAATTAATTATATAGCTGTGAAATATATACAAGAATTCCCAGCAAAAACAAAACGTTTTTATAACAATTTTCTATTACAATACATAATATCTTAAGCCACTTTGCTTACCAAGTAAATGTATCTCCATTTAAGCATTGTCAGATATTCACTAGAAAACAAGACAAAAACAGTAAGTAAGATATTAATTTACTTTTTTCTTTCAAACATAAATTTACAGACGGCTGGAAATTTTTAATAAAATAACTAGACATACCTATTCGGGTCTGCTCCCGTTTGCTGTGATGACGGGGGACTTAGTCCAAAGCACATTTTGAGGAATACTTACACATTTTACTTCTTATTTCTTTGAAATTAATTATGCATACACTATGGATTAAAAATGTCCCGACTGCGAACCTGATAAAACCCAGGTAAAAAGCAAATACAAATAAACCATTTTGATTTAGCAAAAGTTTACAAATAAATGCACTCCTTGCACACAACAAGCACGTCTAGTTACCATTCATATTTTGCGTGATTTAAGTTTCGTCGCATACATTTTGGAAGGCACACGATAAAAACAAAATAAGGCTTTTAATGTATGCCGACCTCATTCTCCGTTGAGGGCTTATCAATCATAATAAACGCTGTTAACTCTTCTCATTGAATGGTCTAAATCCAATGCTGGTAAAGAAATCAAATGTGCATTTAAACGCAACAAGCAAGCCGTAAAGCAATGGATGCAGGCAAACAAACGAGGAATAGCACATACACCACGATTAGATCATCGGGTCGCATACTTTGGAATTAATAAGAAATAATTATTCAGTCTAAAGAAATAAGAAGTAAAATGTCTAAGTATTTCTCCAAATGTGCACACTCATTACAATAAACGGGAGCAGACACGAATAGTTATGTATGTCTCGTTATTTTATTTAAAATTGATAAGCTGTCTAACATATGATATATTTTGATAATACGAAATGCTAAAAAAATAATATAACACCAATCGACAATATCTGTTATTGTTATTTTTACAAGTAAATTCATGTGTAGGAGAAAACAAAGCAGCTGTCAGTCCATACTATATTGAGTGGCCATCGTAGTGGTGCAACCTGAACGATGTTTTCCCTACTTCCGGTCAAAGCCGCCATTTTGTGAAATAGGCATATAGGTGACGCTGGAGCACGCGGCCATTGTCTCTGTTCAACAAAACAAGTGTATATATACACGTACGCATATTTTTCCTCAATCAATCACCGAATACAAGGTGCAATTCGATGCCAACTGACCCTTCTCTCTGGTTTCATGTTTGTAAGGAAAATTAAGGGGGAAATTACGATAGCATTTCAGCCAAACATTCATTCGTGCCACGCTGCTTTTCTTTGAACGAAAAAAAACCCTCTGCTCCCCCTACACAATTTCTTCTCCTGTTATTTTATGCTTAAAACAAGCAAATAAATCTGACTACAGGGTAAGAAAAAATTCGTGAACTTTTCCCATAAACACTTAATTCAAGAAAAATTGTCCCACCCCACTGGCCATTTTTTATCCACAATACACATTCGATGTCTGCAGGCACCATTGTCTTTGTTCAACGCAAACAATTCTGTTGCGTTTTTCTTTGAACGAAGTGCTCCGCCTAGATAATTTGACCCATATTCACATGGGTTTGTTTCTCGTTTTTTTTCTTTGAGAACAATCTATATAGCGCCTTCCACAATCGTTTTGGTGTTAGCTTTACGTAAAATAGAAACACAGAAAAGTACTGAGCGATGGAGAGACCACGAACGCGGAACGTATTATGGACCACGGACTGGCAAACAAACTGGCAACCACGCACTAAAGAAGCAAACTCTGATTTTAAACTCACCTTATTTGTCCCCGGAAAGCGCCAGAGTCGATGCACGGAGTGGACGGAACAAGCCTCGCTTCCATAGCCGAAGGTCAAAAATCCATTTAAACGTGTAGTCCCCGGTGTCCACTCGATCTTACCCAAAAAGCCGAGAAGCAATACCGCAATGGCATCCGGAGAAGGCGCTGGCTGTCGGGATGGAGGTTAGCGGGTCAGAGGTCCGGCACTGAAGGTCTGCGTTCATTATTCACCGTGTGCATTTCACTCTATATCCACTTTCTAATGTATAGCACTTGATAAGGATTAACAGTTTAAAAACAGAAATGCAAGACATCAGAAAATACATTTATTTTTTACTTTCATAACATGAGAGGTGTCATACAATAACAAATATGAGCTTTAAAATCACATTCCTAAGTTAAAAATATACATAAAAATAGATATATGGATCATTACACAAATCACTACTCAAAGGACCTATGTTAAATAACTGCTTCAATATTAATTAACAATAACATTTGGCCAAGGCAGTCCTTGTAAATAGACATATAAATAGACAAATAAAATCATGACATATATGCCGTAGAGCCTGAGATAGAGAAAAATAATAAGGAATTCTGCTTTTACTACCATCTCAGAAATATTGCCAGAATTAGAGGTTTTGTCTCAAGACAGGACTTAGAGAAACTTGTTCATGCTTTCATCACCAGCAGGGCCGATTATTGCAATGGTCAATGGATTTAAAAAGTACTGTTTCTTGTTTAAAAACCACTTCATGGCTACAATACATGACAGATATGCTAATCGAATATGAAACCGATTACTCGGATCAATAGGATCAGGTCATTTAGAAAAAACAAGGGTTCACTCAAAACAAGGTGCCTCAGCATTCAGTTATTATCAGCTTTCAGAAGAGATCAGATGTGCTTCAACAGTAGACACTTTTAAATCTAGATTAAAAACACATCAGTTTAACTTTGCATTTACTGAATGATTTAAAACAGTACGAATAAAACAGTACAAAAGAATAAAACAGTATGAACCTTACCTGTTATAAAGGGAATGAAGCTTACGGTATGGTGCTTACCTGCAGAAATAAATAAAGTACAATAAGAACACACAGAACTTCAATTTTCAAAATTATTTTAACATTAAATGATGATTATTTTACTGGTTTACCTGTTTGTGATTACCACAGGATCCCGTCACCTGGCTGCGGTCTTCATTTGGTGAACGGTTCTTCACTCATAATTGACCTATACAAGAAATAGAGAAGAATAATAAGCAATTCTGCTTTTACATGTAGATGTGTGCCCCAAGAACACAGACACACCGGCTCCAAAAAGTTTAAACAGTACACATTTCTGTTATTTTAATGTGGCAAATGTGTCAGCTTTAAAAGAAGCATACATTACCTTTTAAAGAGGAAATACCTTTTGCATGAAATACCTTTACTCCCAGCATAAGCAAGCAATTTTCAAAATGCTTTTAAAAGTAAATAGTGATTATTTTACTTGTTTACCTGTTTGTGATTACCATGGAATCCTGTCACCATCATTTTTAAGCTTGTAAAGCAAATAATGAAATATTGACTTAGTAGGAAAAAATATTTTGGAAGTATCGTGATAAATGATGAAGAAAATATTTTGCAAAGTGATGGTTAGCACACGGTTGATGGTACCTATTAAATTCCATCATATTTTTTTATTCCTACTATGGAAGTCAATGGTGACTATCTGCTGTGGGTTTACCATCATTCCTCAAAATACCTTCTTTTGTGTTACTCAGAAAAAAACTAATCCTCGTGTTGTTGTAAGCCTGTATGCATGAGTAAATGATGACAGAATTATCATCATAAATTGAAATATCCCTTTAAACTGTATTTCCCCCCTTAAACCTAAACTTATTTTCCTACAGCAAGTCATTTAGGTAATCAAGAAAATACTTTACCCGTTGTCTTTGTGAGTTAAACAAATACAGCTACGCTTCCAGGTCTGTCGACGTTGCTGTGGTTTTTCGACAGCTGTAGTATGAAGGGTAGCGAATGAATGAATACATTGCAAAAAATCATTTCTTACTTGTTATTTCGAACTGTTTTAACTATACAAATATCTAGAAAGTCTTAAAATAAGATGCATTTTTTGATGAGCAAAATGCCCTAAGAAAATAAACCTAGCCTTTAGGGAGAAAAAACTCAGAATTTGGGCTTAAAACAAGCAAATAAATCTGCCAAAGGGGTAAGAAACAAATCTAGATATAAACACTTAATTCAAGAAAAATTGTCGTAGCCCATTGGCAGATTTGTTGGCTTGTTTAATGTACATGCATGTACAATATTTCAATTTGTCTTGTATTTATTAGCATTTTGTATTGCCCAACGCTGTCTAGGTTGTTTAACTGTTGTCATTTTCTTATAAAAGCCTTTATAATTTATTAGTTTGGATGATTGCCATTCCCGAGAACCTCTTATATTGGAAGTAAAAGAATCATCTAAGCATTATTTTGTGCTCTTAGACATGTAGCCGTTTGATTGTGGTTCTATTTAATGGCTAGTCTATTCGTTTGGAATGGTCAAACGGCTATTAGATTTTGACTGACAGCCCAAATTAAGCCTTGTTTTAGCCTAGACACTTATTCGCTGTCTATTAAAAGTTATGTAGTCGTTGAATAGCCGCTTTTTTGATGACTAATGTATTCTTGGGCCGTGGTTAGACGTCTCTTGGATTTTACGTAAAACGACAAGCGAATCTATTTTTAACACAAAGGTCAGGGGAGAGCGCGAACGCAGTCCCCCACTATCAGAAATTTTGCAGTCGAGATTCCCACATTTGGGGAATTCGCAAAGGGTCAGCCCAACCGGAGTGCAATGGCTGAGCCTCGCCCTGGGTGAACCACCTTCATGATCATGGTGTCTCCCCTGCCAGGTAAGTATGAGCGACACCCTTTGAGGCCAGACGGCCGCATCTTCCTGTGACCGATCACATCGACGGCGCCCCCGGAGGCCGTCCGACTAACATTTCATTTACTGTGTGTGACCAGGTGGAAAGCGCACGAAGCCACGTCTGAGACCAAACATTCTTCGAGATCTACCCTGTTTTTATTCCGTTTCCAGCCCGGTTGAACCGTGTAGAGTGAAATATGTGAAACAATTTAAATCAAATGGATTTAAATTGCGCATTCAAATATATGGTTTCGTTATTACAAAGTAACTTTACGTGGAATAGAAACAAAAAAAAATGTACAGAGCAATCAAGAAACAACGAAAGCATAGCAATTTTAGAACGTGGATAAATAAAAACACAGGGCTCAATGACTTACCCGTTGTCGTTGTGAGTTAAACAAGTACAGCTATGCTTCCAGGTCTGTCGACGTTGCTGTGGTTTTTCGACAGCTGTAGTATGAAGGGTAGTGAAAAAAGTTTTCAGGTGTTTTTAACATTCCAATCGGTCTCGTTCGCTTTTGTTGCGCCTTCAGCTGTGTCGAGGATGTTTAATTCGTCCTCGTATCACCTCCGCAAACTTGTAAAGAAATTAATTAAATACATTACAAAAACATTTCTTTATCAGCGTGTTCATTTCCACGCAAGCTTTTCGTTAAACCAATAAAGCCAACGAAATCACAGCAATTTTAAAACACACGGATTAGAAAAAACACCGTCATTCACGCACAAAAGAAGCAAATTCTTTTTTTTATACTTGACTTATTTATCCCCGAGATGGGGAGCGCACCATTCATGGAAACACTGCAATACCATGTTGATGCATGGAGTGGAAGGAGCAAGCTCCGCTTCCATTTCCGAAGGTCAAAAAT
This sequence comes from Paramisgurnus dabryanus, assembly GCF_030506205.2. Classification (NCBI taxonomy): domain Eukaryota; kingdom Metazoa; phylum Chordata; class Actinopteri; order Cypriniformes; family Cobitidae; genus Paramisgurnus; species Paramisgurnus dabryanus. Next base: position 42,243,408 of record NC_133345.1, on the reverse strand, counting down.
CCATTTAACATATAGTCCCCGGATAGGAGACGTATCAGACATTAAACTGATAAGAACAGATACTACACTTGATCTTAGCCAAAAGGCCGAGAAGCGATCCCGGAATAGACGCAGCCAAAGGGGGAGCCGGCGAAGGCGCTGGCTTTTGGGGTGGAGGCTAGCGGGCATTTAACTCTATACGTTCTCATTGTATAACCCAGAGGTAGAACGTTGAGCTAGCAAATCAGAAGTTCATGTTTTAATGCAGGATCTGATCCACGCTCATGAGAGAGAGAGAGAGAGAGAGAGAGATAGAGAGAATTTAGAATTTTCAAAAAACCTTTATTACAAATTAAAACATTTTCATAACCTCAAATCAGAAAAAACAAAGAAAAAAATATATATAGTAACGGAAATAACAAAAAAATAAGCCAACATAGGAGCAAAGAACAAATCATCTTCAATAACCAGACACAGAGCTCCTCCATAATACCAAATCAATTCAAAAGAAAGAAGATCATTCATTGCTTTAAAGTATCTAAAACCAATAAGGATTCTAGATTTAACTTATTTTAAAAACTGCTAATGTATCATGGCTTCCGGGTCTGTCAACGTTGCTGTGGTTTTTCGACAGCTGTAATATGAAGGGTAGAGTGAAAAAAAATATTTAAGTGTTTTGAACATCCCAATTTGTTCGTTTACTTAGTATTTTCTTAATGTTTTCGAGTTAAAAAATAATTCTTAAATCGAGATACATTTACTTAATAAGCAAAGTGGCTTAGAATTTAAGTCTTGTTTACTGAAATAAATTCTAAAATGTAATAGGTTAAGGCTTAAAACAAGTAAAAATATCTGCCAGTGGGGTAAGAAAAATAAACCTAAATTGAGTTTATTATTGAATTAAGTTGAAACTAGAATTAAGTTTATTTTTCTTACCCCGCTGGCAGATATTTTTTATTTGTTTTAAATATAAACCTGTTGATTTTTATAATTTATTTCAATTATTTTACAAAGTATGCGATCTGATTTTTTTAATCGCGGTGTTTCTTTTATTCCTCGTTTCTTTTCCGTGCATTTGCTTTATTTATTTATTTTTGCTTGTTGCATTTAAATGCACATTTGATTTGTTGCCACATTATTATGTGTTAATGTATTTTTTAACATGTTTATCAACAAAAAGTGCGTTATTATAATTAATTATATAGCTGTGAAATATATACAAGAATTCCCAGCAAAAACAAAACGTTTTTATAACAATTTTCTATTACAATACATAATATCTTAAGCCACTTTGCTTACCAAGTAAATGTATCTCCATTTAAGCATTGTCAGATATTCACTAGAAAACAAGACAAAAACAGTAAGTAAGATATTAATTTACTTTTTTCTTTCAAACATAAATTTACAGACGGCTGGAAATTTTTAATAAAATAACTAGCCATACCTATTCGGGTCTGCTCCCGTTTGCTGTGATGACGGGGGACTTAGTCCAAAGCACATTTTGAGGAATACTTACACATTTTACTTCTTATTTCTTTGAAATTAATTATGCATACACTATGGATTAAAAATGTCCCGACTGCGAACCTGATAAAACCCAGGTAAAAAGCAAATACAAATAAACCATTTTGATTTAGCAAAAGTTTACAAATAAATGCACTCCTTGCACACAACAAGCACGTCTAGTTACCATTCATATTTTGCGTGATTTAAGTTTCGTCGCATACATTTTGGAAGGCACACGATAAAAACAAAATAAGGCTTTTAATGTATGCCGACCTCATTCTCCGTTGAGGGCTTATCAATCATAATAAACGCTGTTAACTCTTCTCATTGAATGGTCTAAATCCAATGCTGGTAAAGAAATCAAATGTGCATTTAAACGCAACAAGCAAGCCGTAAAGCAATGGATGCAGGCAAACAAACGAGGAATAGCACATACACCACGATTAGATCATCGGGTCGCATACTTTGGAATTAATAAGAAATAATTATTCAGTCTAAAGAAATAAGAAGTAAAATGTCTAAGTATTTCTCCAAATGTGCACACTCATTACAATAAACGGGAGCAGACACGAATAGTTATGTATGTCTCGTTATTTTATTTAAAATTGATAAGCTGTCTAACATATGATATATTTTGATAATACGAAATGCTAAAAAAATAATATAACACCAATCGACAATATCTGTTATTGTTATTTTTACAAGTAAATTCATGTGTAGGAGAAAACAAAGCAGCTGTCAGTCCATACTATATTGAGTGGCCATCGTAGTGGTGCAACCTGAACGATGTTTTCCCTACTTCCGGTCAAAGCCGCCATTTTGTGAAATAGGCATATAGGTGACGCTGGAGCACGCGGCCATTGTCTCTGTTCAACAAAACAAGTATATATATACACATACGCATATTTTTCCTCAATCAATCACCGAATACAAGGTGCAATTCGATGCCAACTGACCCTTCTCTCTGGTTTCATGTTTGTAAGGAAAATTAAGGGGGAAATTACGATAGCATTTCAGCCAAACATTCATTCGTGCCACGCTGCTTTTCTTTGAACGAAAAAAAACCCTCTGCTCCCCCTACACAATTTCTTCTCCTGTTATTTTATGCTTAAAACAAGCAAATAAATCTGACTACAGGGTAAGAAAAAATTCGTGAACTTTTCCCATAAACACTTAATTCAAGAAAAATTGTCCCACCCCACTGGCCATTTTTTATCCACAATACACATTCGATGTCTGCAGGCACCATTGTCTTTGTTCAACGCAAACAATTCTGTTGCGTTTTTCTTTGAACGAAGTGCTCCGCCTAGATAATTTGACCCATATTCACATGGGTTTGTTTCTCGTTTTTTTTCTTTGAGAACAATCTATATAGCGCCTTCCACAATCGTTTTGGTGTTAGCTTTACGTAAAATAGAAACACAGAAAAGTACTGAGCGATGGAGAGACCACGAACGCGGAACGTATTATGGACCACGGACTGGCAAACAAACTGGCAACCACGCACTAAAGAAGCAAACTCTGATTTTAAACTCACCTTATTTGTCCCCGGAAAGCGCCAGAGTCGATGCACGGAGTGGACGGAACAAGCCTCGCTTCCATAGCCGAAGGTCAAAAATCCATTTAAACGTGTAGTCCCCGGTGTCCACTCGATCTTACCCAAAAAGCCGAGAAGCGATACCGCAATCCCTGATAGCAATAGGCTCCGGGGCGGATCCGCAACGGATCCAGACCGGAGCTGTCGGCTTCGGAGCAGATCCGTTGCAGATCCGTTCCGGAGCTTATTGCTATCAGGGATGGCATCCGGAGAAGGCGCTGGCTGTCGGGATGGAGGTTAGCGGGTCAGAGGTCCGGCACTGAAGGTCTGCGTTCATTATTCACCGTGTGCATTTCACTCTATATCCACTTTCTAATGTATAGCACTTGATAAGGATTAACAGTTTAAAAACAGAAATGCAAGACATCAGAAAATACATTTATTTTTTACTTTCATAACATGAGAGGTGTCATACAATAACAAATATGAGCTTTAAAATCACATTCCTAAGTTAAAAATATACATAAAAATAGATATATGGATCATTACACAAATCACTACTCAAAGGACCTATGTTAAATAACTGCTTCAATATTAATTAACAATAACATTTGGCCAAGGCAGTCCTTGTAAATAGACATATAAATAGACAAATAAAATCATGACATATATGCCGTAGAGCCTGAGATAGAGAAAAATAATAAGGAATTCTGCTTTTACTACCATCTCAGAAATATTGCCAGAATTAGAGGTTTTGTCTCAAGACAGGACTTAGAGAAACTTGTTCATGCTTTCATCACCAGCAGGGCCGATTATTGCAATGGTCAATGGATTTAAAAAGTACTGTTTCTTGTTTAAAAACCACTTCATGGCTACAATACATGACAGATATGCTAATCGAATATGAAACCGATTACTCGGATCAATAGGATCAGGTCATTTAGAAAAAACAAGGGTTCACTCAAAACAAGGTGCCTCAGCATTCAGTTATTATCAGCTTTCAGAAGAGATCAGATGTGCTTCAACAGTAGACACTTTTAAATCTAGATTAAAAACACATCAGTTTAACTTTGCATTTACTGAATGATTTAAAACAGTACGAATAAAACAGTACAAAAGAATAAAACAGTATGAACCTTACCTGTTATAAAGGGAATGAAGCTTACGGTATGGTGCTTACCTGCAGAAATAAATAAAGTACAATAAGAACACACAGAACTTCAATTTTCAAAATTATTTTAACATTAAATGATGATTATTTTACTGGTTTACCTGTTTGTGATTACCACAGGATCCCGTCACCTGGCTGCGGTCTTCATTTGGTGAACGGTTCTTCACTCATAATTGACCTATACAAGAAATAGAGAAGAATAATAAGCAATTCTGCTTTTACATGTAGATGTGTGCCCCAAGAACACAGACACACCGGCTCCAAAAAGTTTAAACAGTACACATTTCTGTTATTTTAATGTGGCAAATGTGTCAGCTTTAAAAGAAGCATACATTACCTTTTAAAGAGGAAATACCTTTTGCATGAAATACCTTTACTCCCAGCATAAGCAAGCAATTTTCAAAATGCTTTTAAAAGTAAATAGTGATTATTTTACTTGTTTACCTGTTTGTGATTACCATGGAATCCTGTCACCATCATTTTTAAGCTTGTAAAGCAAATAATGAAATATTGACTTAGTAGGAAAAAATATTTTGGAAGTATCGTGATAAATGATGAAGAAAATATTTTGCAAAGTGATGGTTAGCACACGGTTGATGGTACCTATTAAATTCCATCATATTTTTTTATTCCTACTATGGAAGTCAATGGTGACTATCTGCTGTGGGTTTACCATCATTCCTCAAAATACCTTCTTTTGTGTTACTCAGAAAAAAACTAATCCTCGTGTTGTTGTAAGCCTGTATGCATGAGTAAATGATGACAGAATTATCATCATAAATTGAAATATCCCTTTAAACTGTATTTCCCCCCTTAAACCTAAACTTATTTTCCTACAGCAAGTCATTTAGGTAATCAAGAAAATACTTTACCCGTTGTCTTTGTGAGTTAAACAAATACAGCTACGCTTCCAGGTCTGTCGACGTTGCTGTGGTTTTTCGACAGCTGTAGTATGAAGGGTAGCGAATGAATGAATACATTGCAAAAAATCATTTCTTACTTGTTATTTCGAACTGTTTTAACTATACAAATATCTAGAAAGTCTTAAAATAAGATGCATTTTTTGATGAGCAAAATGCCCTAAGAAAATAAACCTAGCCTTTAGGGAGAAAAAACTCAGAATTTGGGCTTAAAACAAGCAAATAAATCTGCCAAAGGGGTAAGAAACAAATCTAGATATAAACACTTAATTCAAGAAAAATTGTCGTAGCCCATTGGCAGATTTGTTGGCTTGTTTAATGTACATGCATGTACAATATTTCAATTTGTCTTGTATTTATTAGCATTTTGTATTGCCCAACGCTGTCTAGGTTGTTTAACTGTTGTCATTTTCTTATAAAAGCCTTTATAATTTATTAGTTTGGATGATTGCCATTCCCGAGAACCTCTTATATTGGAAGTAAAAGAATCATCTAAGCATTATTTTGTGCTCTTAGACATGTAGCCGTTTGATTGTGGTTCTATTTAATGGCTAGTCTATTCGTTTGGAATGGTCAAACGGCTATTAGATTTTCACTGACAGCCCAAATTAAGCCTTGTTTTAGCCTAGACACTTATTCGCTGTCTATTAAAAGTTATGTAGTCGTTGAATAGCCGCTTTTTTGATGACTAATGTATTCTTGGGCCGTGGTTAGACGTCTCTTGGATTTTACGTAAAACGACAAGCGAATCTATTTTTAACACAAAGGTCAGGGGAGAGCGCGAACGCAGTCCCCCACTATCAGAAATTTTGCAGTCGAGATTCCCACATTTGGGGAATTCGCAAAGGGTCAGCCCAACCGGAGTGCAATGGCTGAGCCTCGCCCTGGGTGAACCACCTTCATGATCATGGTGTCTCCCCTGCCAGGTAAGTATGAGCGACACCCTTTGAGGCCAGACGGCCGCATCTTCCTGTGACCGATCACATCGACGGCGCCCCCGGAGGCCGTCCGACTAACATTTCATTTACTGTGTGTGACCAGGTGGAAAGCGCACGAAGCCACGTCTGAGACCAAACATTCTTCGAGATCTACCCTGTTTTTATTCCGTTTCCAGCCCGGTTGAACCGTGTAGAGTGAAATATGTGAAACAATTTAAATCAAATGGATTTAAATTGCGCATTCAAATATATGGTTTCGTTATTACAAAGTAACTTTACGTGGAATAGAAACAAAGAAATGTACAGAGCAATCAAGAAACAACGAAAGCATAGCAATTTTAGAACGTGGATAAATAAAAACACAGGGCTCAATGACTTACCCGTTGTCGTTGTGAGTTAAACAAGTACAGCTATGCTTCCAGGTCTGTCGACGTTGCTGTGGTTTTTCGACAGCTGTAGTATGAAGGGTAGTGAAAAAAGTTTTCAGGTGTTTTTAACATTCCAATCGGTCTCGTTCGCTTTTGTTGCGCCTTCAGCTGTGTCGAGGATGTTTAATTCGTCCTCGTATCACCTCCGCAAACTTGTAAAGAAATTAATTAAATACATTACAAAAACATTTCTTTATCAGCGTGTTCATTTCCACGCAAGCTTTTCGTTAAACCAATAAAGCCAACGAAATCACAGCAATTTTAAAACACACGGATTAGAAAAAACACCGTCATTCACGCACAAAAGAAGCAAATTCTTTTTTTTATACTTGACTTATTTATCCCCGAGATGGGGAGCGCACCATTCATGGAAACACTGCAATACCATGTTGATGCATGGAGTGGAAGGAGCAAGCTCCGCTTCCATTTCCGAAGGTCAAAAATCCATTTAACATATAGTCCCCGGATAGGAGACGTATCAGACATTAAACTGATAAGAACAGATACTACACTTGATCTTAGCCAAAAGGCCGAGAAGCGATACCGGAATAGACGCAGCCAAAGGGGGAGCCGGCGAAGGCGCTGGCTTTTGGGGTGGAGGCTAGCGGGCATTTAACTCTATACGTTCTCATTGTATAACCCAGAGGTAGAACGTTGAGCTAGCAAATCAGAAGTTCATGTTTTAATGCAGGATCTGATCCACGCTCATGAGAGAGAGAGAGAGAGAGAGAGAGAGATAGAGAGAATTTAGAATTTTCAAAAAACCTTTATTACAAATTAAAACATTTTCATAACCTCAAATCAGAAAAAACAAAGAAAAAAATATATATAGTAACGGAAATAACAAAAAAATAAGCCAACATAGGAGCAAAGAACAAATCATCTTCAATAACCAGACACAGAGCTCCTCCATAATACCAAATCAATTCAAAAGAAAGAAGATCATTCATTGCTTTAAAGTATCTAAAATCAATAAGGATTCTAGATTTAACTTATTTTAAAAACTGCTAATGTATCATGGCTTCCGGGTCTGTCAACGTTGCTGTGGTTTTTCGACAGCTGTAATATGAAGGGTAGAGTGAAAAAAAATATTTAAGTGTTTTGAACATCCCAATTTGTTCGTTTACTTAGTATTTTCTTAATGTTTTCGAGTTAAAAAATAATTCTTAAATCGAGATACATTTACTTAATAAGCAAAGTGGCTTAGAATTTAAGTCTTGTTTACTGAAATAAATTCTAAAATGTAATAGGTTAAGGCTTAAAACAAGTAAAAATATCTGCCAGTGGGGTAAGAAAAATAAACCTAAATTGAGTTTATTATTGAATTAAGTTGAAACTAGAATTAAGTTTATTTTTCTTACCCCGCTGGCAGATATTTTTTATTTGTTTTAAATATAAACCTGTTGATTTTTATAATTTATTTCAATTATTACAAAGTATGCGATCTGATTTTTTTAATCGCGGTGTTTCTTTTATTCCTCGTTTCTTTTCCGTGCATTTGCTTTATTTATTTATTTTTGCTTGTTGCATTTAAATGCACATTTGATTTGTTGCCACATTATTATGTGTTAATGTATTTTTTAACATGTTTATCAACAAAAAGTGCGTTATTATAATTAATTATATAGCTGTGAAATATATACAAGAATTCCCAGCAAAAACAAAACGTTTTTATAACAATTTTCTATTACAATACATAATATCTTAAGCCACTTTGCTTACCAAGTAAATGTATCTCCATTTAAGCATTGTCAGATATTCACTAGAAAACAAGACAAAAACAGTAAGTAAGATATTAATTTACTTTTTTCTTTCAAACATAAATTTACAGACGGCTGGAAATTTTTAATAAAATAACTAGCCATACCTATTCGGGTCTGCTCCCGTTTGCTGTGATGACGGGGGACTTAGTCCAAAGCACATTTTGAGGAATACTTACACATTTTACTTCTTATTTCTTTGAAATTAATTATGCATACACTATGGATTAAAAATGTCCCGACTGCGAACCTGATAAAACCCAGGTAAAAAGCAAATACAAATAAACCATTTTGATTTAGCAAAAGTTTACAAATAAATGCACTCCTTGCACACAACAAGCACGTCTAGTTACCATTCATATTTTGCGTGATTTAAGTTTCGTCGCATACATTTTGGAAGGCACACGATAAAAACAAAATAAGGCTTTTAATGTATGCCGACCTCATTCTCCGTTGAGGGCTTATCAATCATAATAAACGCTGTTAACTCTTCTCATTGAATGGTCTAAATCCAATGCTGGTAAAGAAATCAAATGTGCATTTAAACGCAACAAGCAAGCCGTAAAGCAATGGATGCAGGCAAACAAACGAGGAATAGCACATACACCACGATTAGATCATCGGGTCGCATACTTTGGAATTAATAAGAAATAATTATTCAGTCTAAAGAAATAAGAAGTAAAATGTCTAAGTATTTCTCCAAATGTGCACACTCATTACAATAAACGGGAGCAGACACGAATAGTTATGTATGTCTCGTTATTTTATTTAAAATTGATAAGCTGTCTAACATATGATATATTTTGATAATACGAAATGCTAAAAAAATAATATAACACCAATCGACAATATCTGTTATTGTTATTTTTACAAGTAAATTCATGTGTAGGAGAAAACAAAGCAGCTGTCAGTCCATACTATATTGAGTGGCCATCGTAGTGGTGCAACCTGAACGATGTTTTCCCTACTTCCGGTCAAAGCCGCCATTTTGTGAAATAGGCATATAGGTGACGCTGGAGCACGCGGCCATTGTCTCTGTTCAACAAAACAAGTGTATATATACACGTACGCATATTTTTCCTCAATCAATCACCGAATACAAGGTGCAATTCGATGCCAACTGACCCTTCTCTCTGGTTTCATGTTTGTAAGGAAAATTAAGGGGGAAATTACGATAGCATTTCAGCCAAACATTCATTCGTGCCACGCTGCTTTTCTTTGAACGAAAAAAAACCCTCTGCTCCCCCTACACAATTTCTTCTCCTGTTATTTTATGCTTAAAACAAGCAAATAAATCTGACTACAGGGTAAGAAAAAATTCGTGAACTTTTCCCATAAACACTTAATTCAAGAAAAATTGTCCCACCCCACTGGCCATTTTTTATCCACAATACACATTCGATGTCTGCAGGCACCATTGTCTTTGTTCAACGCAAACAATTCTGTTGCGTTTTTCTTTGAACGAAGTGCTCCGCCTAGATAATTTGACCCATATTCACATGGGTTTGTTTCTCGTTTTTTTTCTTTGAGAACAATCTATATAGCGCCTTCCACAATCGTTTTGGTGTTAGCTTTACGTAAAATAGAAACACAGAAAAGTACTGAGCGATGGAGAGACCACGAACGCGGAACGTATTATGGACCACGGACTGGCAAACAAACTGGCAACCACGCACTAAAGAAGCAAACTCTGATTTTAAACTCACCTTATTTGTCCCCGGAAAGCGCCAGAGTCGATGCACGGAGTGGACGGAACAAGCCTCGCTTCCATAGCCGAAGGTCAAAAATCCATTTAAACGTGTAGTCCCCGGTGTCCACTCGATCTTACCCAAAAAGCCGAGAAGCGATACCGCAATGGCATCCGGAGAAGGCGCTGGCTGTCGGGATGGAGGTTAGCGGGTCAGAGGTCCGGCACTGAAGGTCTGCGTTCATTATTCACCGTGTGCATTTCACTCTATATCCACTTTCTAATGTATAGCACTTGATAAGGATTAACAGTTTAAAAACAGAAATGCAAGACATCAGAAAATACATTTATTTTTTACTTTCATAACATGAGAGGTGTCATACAATAACAAATATGAGCTTTAAAATCACATTCCTAAGTTAAAAATATACATAAAAATAGATATATGGATCATTACACAAATCACTACTCAAAGGACCTATGTTAAATAACTGCTTCAATATTAATTAACAATAACATTTGGCCAAGGCAGTCCTTGTAAATAGACATATAAATAGACAAATAAAATCATGACATATATGCCGTAGAGCCTGAGATAGAGAAAAATAATAAGGAATTCTGCTTTTACTACCATCTCAGAAATATTGCCAGAATTAGAGGTTTTGTCTCAAGACAGGACTTAGAGAAACTTGTTCATGCTTTCATCACCAGCAGGGCCGATTATTGCAATGGTCAATGGATTTAAAAAGTACTGTTTCTTGTTTAAAAACCACTTCATGGCTACAATACATGACAGATATGCTAATCGAATATGAAACCGATTACTCGGATCAATAGGATCAGGTCATTTAGAAAAAACAAGGGTTCACTCAAAACAAGGTGCCTCAGCATTCAGTTATTATCAGCTTTCAGAAGAGATCAGATGTGCTTCAACAGTAGACACTTTTAAATCTAGATTAAAAACACATCAGTTTAACTTTGCATTTACTGAATGATTTAAAACAGTACGAATAAAACAGTACAAAAGAATAAAACAGTATGAACCTTACCTGTTATAAAGGGAATGAAGCTTACGGTATGGTGCTTACCTGCAGAAATAAATAAAGTACAATAAGAACACACAGAACTTCAATTTTCAAAATTATTTTAACATTAAATGATGATTATTTTACTGGTTTACCTGTTTGTGATTACCACAGGATCCCGTCACCTGGCTGCGGTCTTCATTTGGTGAACGGTTCTTCACTCATAATTGACCTATACAAGAAATAGAGAAGAATAATAAGCAATTCTGCTTTTACATGTAGATGTGTGCCCCAAGAACACAGACACACCGGCTCCAAAAAGTTTAAACAGTACACATTTCTGTTATTTTAATGTGGCAAATGTGTCAGCTTTAAAAGAAGCATACATTACCTTTTAAAGAGGAAATACCTTTTGCATGAAATACCTTTACTCCCAGCATAAGCAAGCAATTTTCAAAATGCTTTTAAAAGTAAATAGTGATTATTTTACTTGTTTACCTGTTTGTGATTACCATGGAATCCTGTCACCATCATTTTTAAGCTTGTAAAGCAAATAATGAAATATTGACTTAGTAGGAAAAAATATTTTGGAAGTATCGTGATAAATGATGAAGAAAATATTTTGCAAAGTGATGGTTAGCACACGGTTGATGGTACCTATTAAATTCCATCATATTTTTTTATTCCTACTATGGAAGTCAATGGTGACTATCTGCTGTGGGTTTACCATCATTCCTCAAAATACCTTCTTTTGTGTTACTCAGAAAAAAACTAATCCTCGTGTTGTTGTAAGCCTGTATGCATGAGTAAATGATGACAGAATTATCATCATAAATTGAAATATCCCTTTAAACTGTATTTCCCCCCTTAAACCTAAACTTATTTTCCTACAGCAAGTCATTTAGGTAATCAAGAAAATACTTTACCCGTTGTCTTTGTGAGTTAAACAAATACAGCTACGCTTCCAGGTCTGTCGACGTTGCTGTGGTTTTTCGACAGCTGTAGTATGAAGGGTAGCGAATGAATGAATACATTGCAAAAAATCATTTCTTACTTGTTATTTCGAACTGTTTTAACTATACAAATATCTAGAAAGTCTTAAAATAAGATGCATTTTTTGATGAGCAAAATGCCCTAAGAAAATAAACCTAGCCTTTAGGGAGAAAAAACTCAGAATTTGGGCTTAAAACAAGCAAATAAATCTGCCAAAGGGGTAAGAAACAAATCTAGATATAAACACTTAATTCAAGAAAAATTGTCGTAGCCCATTGGCAGATTTGTTGGCTTGTTTAATGTACATGCATGTACAATATTTCAATTTGTCTTGTATTTATTAGCATTTTGTATTGCCCAACGCTGTCTAGGTTGTTTAACTGTTGTCATTTTCTTATAAAAGCCTTTATAATTTATTAGTTTGGATGATTGCCATTCCCGAGAACCTCTTATATTGGAAGTAAAAGAATCATCTAAGCATTATTTTGTGCTCTTAGACATGTAGCCGTTTGATTGTGGTTCTATTTAATGGCTAGTCTATTCGTTTGGAATGGTCAAACGGCTATTAGATTTTCACTGACAGCCCAAATTAAGCCTTGTTTTAGCCTAGACACTTATTCGCTGTCTATTAAAAGTTATGTAGTCGTTGAATAGCCGCTTTTTTGATGACTAATGTATTCTTGGGCCGTGGTTAGACGTCTCTTGGATTTTACGTAAAACGACAAGCGAATCTATTTTTAACACAAAGGTCAGGGGAGAGCGCGAACGCAGTCCCCCACTATCAGAAATTTTGCAGTCGAGATTCCCACATTTGGGGAATTCGCAAAGGGTCAGCCCAACCGGAGTGCAATGGCTGAGCCTCGCCCTGGGTGAACCACCTTCATGATCATGGTGTCTCCCCTGCCAGGTAAGTATGAGCGACACCCTTTGAGGCCAGACGGCCGCATCTTCCTGTGACCGATCACATCGACGGCGCCCCCGGAGGCCGTCCGACTAACATTTCATTTACTGTGTGTGACCAGGTGGAAAGCGCACGAAGCCACGTCTGAGACCAAACATTCTTCGAGATCTACCCTGTTTTTATTCCGTTTCCAGCCCGGTTGAACCGTGTAGAGTGAAATATGTGAAACAATTTAAATCAAATGGATTTAAATTGCGCATTCAAATATATGGTTTCGTTATTACAAAGTAACTTTACGTGGAATAGAAACAAAGAAATGTACAGAGCAATCAAGAAACAACGAAAGCATAGCAATTTTAGAACGTGGATAAATAAAAACACAGGGCTCAATGACTTACCCGTTGTCGTTGTGAGTTAAACAAGTACAGCTATGCTTCCAGGTCTGTCGACGTTGCTGTGGTTTTTCGACAGCTGTAGTATGAAGGGTAGTGAAAAAAGTTTTCAGGTGTTTTTAACATTCCAATCGGTCTCGTTCGCTTTTGTTGCGCCTTCAGCTGTGTCGAGGATGTTTAATTCGTCCTCGTATCACCTCCGCAAACTTGTAAAGAAATTAATTAAATACATTACAAAAACATTTCTTTATCAGCGTGTTCATTTCCACGCAAGCTTTTCGTTAAACCAATAAAGCCAACGAAATCACAGCAATTTTAAAACACACGGATTAGAAAAAACACCGTCATTCACGCACAAAAGAAGCAAATTCTTTTTTTTATACTTGACTTATTTATCCCCGAGATGGGGAGCGCACCATTCATGGAAACACTGCAATACCATGTTGATGCATGGAGTGGAAGGAGCAAGCTCCGCTTCCATTTCCGAAGGTCAAAAATCCATTTAACATATAGTCCCCGGATAGGAGACGTATCAGACATTAAACTGATAAGAACAGATACTACACTTGATCTTAGCCAAAAGGCCGAGAAGCGATACCGGAATAGACGCAGCCAAAGGGGGAGCCGGCGAAGGCGCTGGCTTTTGGGGTGGAGGCTAGCGGGCATTTAACTCTATACGTTCTCATTGTATAACCCAGAGGTAGAACGTTGAGCTAGCAAATCAGAAGTTCATGTTTTAATGCAGGATCTGATCCACGCTCATGAGAGAGAGAGAGAGAGAGAGAGAGATAGAGAGAATTTAGAATTTTCAAAAAACCTTTATTACAAATTAAAACATTTTCATAACCTCAAATCAGAAAAAACAAAGAAAAAAATATATATAGTAACGGAAATAACAAAAAAATAAGCCAACATAGGAGCAAAGAACAAATCATCTTCAATAACCAGACACAGAGCTCCTCCATAATACCAAATCAATTCAAAAGAAAGAAGATCATTCATTGCTTTAAAGTATCTAAAACCAATAAGGATTCTAGATTTAACTTATTTTAAAAACTGCTAATGTATCATGGCTTCCGGGTCTGTCAACGTTGCTGTGGTTTTTCGACAGCTGTAATATGAAGGGTAGAGTGAAAAAAAATATTTAAGTGTTTTGAACATCCCAATTTGTTCGTTTACTTAGTATTTTCTTAATGTTTTCGAGTTAAAAAATAATTCTTAAATCGAGATACATTTACTTAATAAGCAAAGTGGCTTAGAATTTAAGTCTTGTTTACTGAAATAAATTCTAAAATGTAATAGGTTAAGGCTTAAAACAAGTAAAAATATCTGCCAGTGGGGTAAGAAAAATAAACCTAAATTGAGTTTATTATTGAATTAAGTTGAAACTAGAATTAAGTTTATTTTTCTTACCCCGCTGGCAGATATTTTTTATTTGTTTTAAATATAAACCTGTTGATTTTTATAATTTATTTCAATTATTTTACAAAGTATGCGATCTGATTTTTTTAATCGCGGTGTTTCTTTTATTCCTCGTTTCTTTTCCGTGCATTTGCTTTATTTATTTATTTTTGCTTGTTGCATTTAAATGCACATTTGATTTGTTGCCACATTATTATGTGTTAATGTATTTTTTAACATGTTTATCAACAAAAAGTGCGTTATTATAATTAATTATATAGCTGTGAAATATATACAAGAATTCCCAGCAAAAACAAAACGTTTTTATAACAATTTTCTATTACAATACATAATATCTTAAGCCACTTTGCTTACCAAGTAAATGTATCTCCATTTAAGCATTGTCAGATATTCACTAGAAAACAAGACAAAAACAGTAAGTAAGATATTAATTTACTTTTTTCTTTCAAACATAAATTTACAGACGGCTGGAAATTTTTAATAAAATAACTAGACATACCTATTCGGGTCTGCTCCCGTTTGCTGTGATGACGGGGGACTTAGTCCAAAGCACATTTTGAGGAATACTTACACATTTTACTTCTTATTTCTTTGAAATTAATTATGCATACACTATGGATTAAAAATGTCCCGACTGCGAACCTGATAAAACCCAGGTAAAAAGCAAATACAAATAAACCATTTTGATTTAGCAAAAGTTTACAAATAAATGCACTCCTTGCACACAACAAGCACGTCTAGTTACCATTCATATTTTGCGTGATTTAAGTTTCGTCGCATACATTTTGGAAGGCACACGATAAAAACAAAATAAGGCTTTTAATGTATGCCGACCTCATTCTCCGTTGAGGGCTTATCAATCATAATAAACGCTGTTAACTCTTCTCATTGAATGGTCTAAATCCAATGCTGGTAAAGAAATCAAATGTGCATTTAAACGCAACAAGCAAGCCGTAAAGCAATGGATGCAGGCAAACAAACGAGGAATAGCACATACACCACGATTAGATCATCGGGTCGCATACTTTGGAATTAATAAGAAATAATTATTCAGTCTAAAGAAATAAGAAGTAAAATGTCTAAGTATTTCTCCAAATGTGCACACTCATTACAATAAACGGGAGCAGACACGAATAGTTATGTATGTCTCGTTATTTTATTTAAAATTGATAAGCTGTCTAACATATGATATATTTTGA
This sequence comes from Paramisgurnus dabryanus, assembly GCF_030506205.2. NCBI lineage: Eukaryota > Metazoa > Chordata > Actinopteri > Cypriniformes > Cobitidae > Paramisgurnus > Paramisgurnus dabryanus. The sequence continues at coordinate 42,227,550 of NC_133345.1, read as the reverse complement.
TAATACGAAATGCTAAAAAAATAATATAACACCAATCGACAATATCTGTTATTGTTATTTTTACAAGTAAATTCATGTGTAGGAGAAAACAAAGCAGCTGTCAGTCCATACTATATTGAGTGGCCATCGTAGTGGTGCAACCTGAACGATGTTTTCCCTACTTCCGGTCAAAGCCGCCATTTTGTGAAATAGGCATATAGGTGACGCTGGAGCACGCGGCCATTGTCTCTGTTCAACAAAACAAGTATATATATACACATACGCATATTTTTCCTCAATCAATCACCGAATACAAGGTGCAATTCGATGCCAACTGACCCTTCTCTCTGGTTTCATGTTTGTAAGGAAAATTAAGGGGGAAATTACGATAGCATTTCAGCCAAACATTCATTCGTGCCACGCTGCTTTTCTTTGAACGAAAAAAAACCCTCTGCTCCCCCTACACAATTTCTTCTCCTGTTATTTTATGCTTAAAACAAGCAAATAAATCTGACTACAGGGTAAGAAAAAATTCGTGAACTTTTCCCATAAACACTTAATTCAAGAAAAATTGTCCCACCCCACTGGCCATTTTTTATCCACAATACACATTCGATGTCTGCAGGCACCATTGTCTTTGTTCAACGCAAACAATTCTGTTGCGTTTTTCTTTGAACGAAGTGCTCCGCCTAGATAATTTGACCCATATTCACATGGGTTTGTTTCTCGTTTTTTTTCTTTGAGAACAATCTATATAGCGCCTTCCACAATCGTTTTGGTGTTAGCTTTACGTAAAATAGAAACACAGAAAAGTACTGAGCGATGGAGAGACCACGAACGCGGAACGTATTATGGACCACGGACTGGCAAACAAACTGGCAACCACGCACTAAAGAAGCAAACTCTGATTTTAAACTCACCTTATTTGTCCCCGGAAAGCGCCAGAGTCGATGCACGGAGTGGACGGAACAAGCCTCGCTTCCATAGCCGAAGGTCAAAAATCCATTTAAACGTGTAGTCCCCGGTGTCCACTCGATCTTACCCAAAAAGCCGAGAAGCGATACCGCAATGGCATCCGGAGAAGGCGCTGGCTGTCGGGATGGAGGTTAGCGGGTCAGAGGTCCGGCACTGAAGGTCTGCGTTCATTATTCACCGTGTGCATTTCACTCTATATCCACTTTCTAATGTATAGCACTTGATAAGGATTAACAGTTTAAAAACAGAAATGCAAGACATCAGAAAATACATTTATTTTTTACTTTCATAACATGAGAGGTGTCATACAATAACAAATATGAGCTTTAAAATCACATTCCTAAGTTAAAAATATACATAAAAATAGATATATGGATCATTACACAAATCACTACTCAAAGGACCTATGTTAAATAACTGCTTCAATATTAATTAACAATAACATTTGGCCAAGGCAGTCCTTGTAAATAGACATATAAATAGACAAATAAAATCATGACATATATGCCGTAGAGCCTGAGATAGAGAAAAATAATAAGGAATTCTGCTTTTACTACCATCTCAGAAATATTGCCAGAATTAGAGGTTTTGTCTCAAGACAGGACTTAGAGAAACTTGTTCATGCTTTCATCACCAGCAGGGCCGATTATTGCAATGGTCAATGGATTTAAAAAGTACTGTT